>NC_142930.1:22041408-22221408 GCF_046866305.1 Octopus bimaculoides | reverse complement strand
TGTGTGGCAGCAGACTAAAAAAGAAGAAGAATTTTTATTAAAAGCTGCAACATAAAACAATATTCATTATTTTTATATAACTTATAAAAAAAATTCTAGATTGTTATTGAAGAAAATCAATACAGAGAGGCTAATTATTGATAAATATCAATTTATAAGTTTATAACTTTTCAAACTATTTATAGACTTTATCTTTAGAAAGTACATTTACATTTACATGTTTCAGCTTAACCTCCAAGTTTCATTATCTAACACTGGATTCAAGCTAGGAGCTTTTATTTCTATGTTAAAAAATGAGAGCTTTGTTGAGTCTAGGGAGAGTCATTTATGCCAATACTATTAACACATGCACTGATTCAATTCCATTCCTTTATTAATAGTCAATTGGTTAAATATCCAACTAATTGCTTGTTTAATCTGGTTAAACATGACCATACACGACAGGTGCACGTGCATACACACAAACTCATATGCAGACACATTCAAGCATGCATACACAAGGAAGCAGAAGTACACACACACATACACAAACACACAAGCACGCATACAGACACATGAATACACAGAAGAATACATACAAACATGTGCACACTGGTGCACACACGCACACAACAAGGTCTCAAACAGACAAACAGGGCCTCTGTAACAGACTAAGAAGAAAGTCATTAAAAAAGTTGCAAGTAGAAACAAAAGAGCTTTTACAAAAAATGTTAAAAAAAAGAGAAAAATGACAAACAAAAACAAAATAAATGACCAAATTAAACAAACAAATGATTAGTTAGTTGGATATTTAACCAATTGTCTAATAATAAAGGAGTGGAATTGAACCAGTGCGTGTGTTAATATTGGCATAATGACTTTCCTTAGACAACAAAATTTGTTCCAACATACGAATTAACATAAAGAATCTTGCAAACCAGATACAAAAACAAAATGAAAGCTTTCTTACTTAGATACAATAATTTTCTTAGTCACTAGGTCATTGATGATTTTAGTTTATTTCAATTTACATTTATATTGGGCTGAAGTCAACACTGGGCTAACTGACTTAACTGACTGAGTTATCATACATATAACTATAAGGTGAATAGTTTAGAAAATTTAGAATCTTAACAACTTCTCTCATAATATTATATTTGGAATGGTCATTTTTTTTCCTTGCTAAATAAACACACGCACTATACATTTGTTCTTCACTTGTTTATTACTGTTTTTATTTTCTGTCCATTGTCTGGAAATCGTTCGTCACAGGTGACCATCTCAAAATATAACAATATCTGTTTCAACACACAATTTCATTTCAGGAATCTTGCAAAACAAATTCATAAATGTAACTGCTGGGTGGTTGGCATTAGGAAGGGCATCCAGCTATAAAAATTCTGCCAAAAGTCACAGAAGTCTGATGCAGGCTTCTACTTGACTGGCTCCTGTCAAACTGTCCCACCCATGCCAGCATGGAAGGCAACATTAAACAATAATGATGATATAACCTATCTCAGAATTACAGATATTTAATAAGCAATCTACAGATGACCACTGTCCTTGGAACTTCTATCCCACACTCATTATCCTCCCTTCCCTTTCCATGCTATTTTCACTGATTACCTTTTTGTGCCTTCTGCCATACTCCATCTTAACATGTCACATATCTGCCATCACACCCTACTCACTATAGCCGCCTTTATGCACCTCTACATCTCCCTTCCCACTGCTCCTATGTCTTACATATCATCCCTCCACCTTCTGATCTAACTTCCTCCTTGTGCCATTTCTCCCTCCCCATACTGGTATTTCCCATCAACTGCACCCCCACCCTTGTTCATCAATCACTGCATTGACCTCTATCCTTATCTCTAACCATCTGTTACTTTCTTTTCCCTCTCCTGTGTAAATACACCCCTCTTGCCATCTTATTGTATCTGTTATTCATAGCCTCCCTTATGCTCATCTTCTTGTACTTTGGGAGTTTGCTCTGGCATCTGTCACTACCACCTTTATCTTCTTACCAGCTACTCTCACCATTATTTAATGTGGGGGTAACAATGTATCTCCTTTATAGCCTGTGCTTGTTCCCCTACCATACTTTAGCCTGGCATAAAGTCACCTCCCTTTCTCAAATACTATCCTTCTCACTTAATTCATAGGAGCATTTTCCATTCTTTTTTCTGTCTTGCAAGTTACTTAGCAACCCCACTAATACCAGTGGCATGGAAAAAAGCACTCAGAACACACTGTAAAGTAGTTGGCATTATGAAGTGGGGCATCCAACCATAAAAACCATGTCTAAATTGATATTGGAGCTTGATGCAGCCCTGCAGCTCACAGGATACAGTCAAATCATTCAACCCATGCTAGCATGGAAAATGTACATTAAATAATGATAAAGATTTCTCTTAAAATAATATTGCACATTCATGGCATTGTTGCTGTGCTCTGATCTTTCTGGAAATAATAATCTACAGGATTTACTTTGAAACTTGGATATCTCCCACAGTATGAAATATGTTCAAGAATAAGAATGTAAACTTTACTGAACCAATAAAGAAAATTTACATATAACAAAAGAAAACTTACCATGAAAGGATTAGCTGAAGGAACAGAATTTGGAGTCCAACCACTTCCAAAAGCCTGGGCTGCAGGATGTGTAGCAAATCCACTGAACTTGTCCATTTGCCCTGGAGGAGGAAATGCTTGCATTGACTGCTGAGGCACTCCATATGTTTGCACCGACTGCTGAGGTATACCAAAGCCAGCTGATGTTGCAGGAGACATAGCATTAAAGCTACCATTCTGCATACCAAATTGGTTAAAACCAGCATTGGTAGTGGGTTGCACTTGATTGCTAAAGAGAGAAGTTGTTCCATTACCTCCATTTCCCCCTGCTGGAGTGCCTATGGCAAAAGGATTTCCTCCACCACCTACTGGTGCTTGAGAGAATACACTGGTTCCAAAAGGATTAGGTACTGTAAGAAAAGTAGTTTTCATATAGATAACTCTACATAAAAACATTAAATTATCCAATATCACATATATCAAAATCTGCATAGTTAATTCCTAATTCGATTCATGAGATTATATTTTATTGCAAACCTTGAGCCAATGTAGAACACCTTACTATACTGGACACTAGCCTGTCCTGCTAATGCAAAATAGCACAAGTGAAAAAGAAAAACATTTATTTAGTATCCTAATTTGAATAGACTGAATGACAGGCACACTATAGTATAATCAGCATGGTTCAAATTTGGTTATTAAGCCTGCTTTTCTGTTTTCCTACTCAAATTAATTCTTATAATGTCTAATATATTTTTCCATAGCAAAGTTTAATAATAAAAAAATATAATTTCTTTGTGATTATCAACAAAAATTATTTACAATTTAAATATCTAATTTGAACAAAACAAAACATTTCAAAACAATAGCTTTTCCTTTTTTCTTTTTTGTAAACCACATTTTTTAAATATTTTCCAATGAATGTTTGTAATAACTATCTTAAGTCTACAATTGGTATCAATGCTTTCAAGTAGATGGTGTTATCTATATGATGTCTATGAGAATTCTTAAGTTGCTACCAGATTTTAGAATTAATAGCAGAAAAGCTCAAGGTGAGTGCATTAAAACTCTGGCTTTACATTGGCAACTTGTATTTAAAATTTTCTAACCATCAGTATATAAGACAAGCTGCTACCAGTATAAACACACATAAATAGACACACCAGCTGCAACTACAGTTATGTCAGGTAGCTAGGCTGACAATGTTGTCACTAATACAAATAATCTCATTATATGTAATTTCTTATAAAAGCAAAACAAAAGGAAAAAACCCTGCATCTGCATTTTCAAGCAACTACTTTATTATTTTATATATTAATGTTGCCCCCAAAGATGAATTTCTGTTGATCTTGGTCTTAAATGACAGCTGGTTCTATTCATTAAATGTGGATGTACTTTGTGTGTGTGATGGTGATGTAAAGAAATAGAATGAGGTAACTAAGTGGAACAGTCACCTTCTTAGTGCATGTTGTGTACATCAATATAATGCCAGTCTAGCAGGGGTGGCATCAAATTATGATAAACTATATCAACAGATTAAACATTAACATTTCAAGAAAGCACAGTAACATATGAAGAAAATATTTGGTACAAAAGAGATCCCATAAGAATATGAACTGCTGTAAGGACTTCATTTATACTGTAAATCAATTGTGCAGTGGAAGCTGGGTCTATAGAGTGACAAAACTAATTTCAAGTAAGAGTTTGGTTGTCGATGAGCTTAGTTTGAATTTATTTAGTTTTTCTTACATTGTTAATACTCTTGAGGAAGGCACACATATCACACAATTCTGTTTACCTAACTCTCTAGTAAAAATTGTGCTTGAGTGCCTAAAAAATCTCTATTAAGTGAAAATGTTCTTTCAACAAAATGCATAAGGTAAGAACGAAAACCATAAAGGACTGTATTTTTTCTTCTATGTGAATATACAGGTAAAGTGCTAGACCATTCAACACATGGCTGAAGGCTTGTTGGGTCATTGTGTATCTTTCATATAGGCATGTTGGTATTTGCTTCAAACTGTTTAGTTAATGATATATGCCACTTCTACTTCACATTTAGATTGTTACTGACAAGAAGGGCATTTGCCTTTAAAAGGTACATGTTGAAACAAATATTCAAATTAGTATTTTAAAAGAGAAGAAAAAATATCCTATCCATCTTCTGCAAAAATTTTAAAAAGCAGCTAAGATCTTATTTTTAAGCATCAGCGTTGCCTTCTAGCACTTGTGCAGGTGGCACGTAAAAAACACCTTTTTAAGCGTAGCCGTTGCCAGTACCGTGTGACTGGCACGTAAAAGAACCCACTAAACTCTCGGAGTGGTTGGCGTCAAGAAGGGCATCCAGCTGTAGAAACTCTGCCAAATCAGATTGGAACCTGGTGCAGCCTTCTGGCTTGCCAGTCCTCAGTCAAATCGTCCAATCCATGCTAGCATGGAAAGCGGATGTTAGACAATGATGATGATCATCATTTAACATCTGCTTTCCATGCTGGCATGGATTAGATAGTTTGACTGGAACTGCTAATTGAAATACATAAACCACGTTTTCCATATTTGAATTAATGTTTTATAATTTATTTTCATGCTTAATTTGAAATGATACCCAGAATGAATACTAGTAAATTATATAAAGTACTACCTAAAAAAAAAACCCCACTTCCTCCCCTCTCAAACTAAAATAAACTAATGAAAACAAAGAACTATTATTTCTGTTATCAGAACTTTGAAAGTAGTTCGTGATATAAAGTAACAGTAAAAATATTTCTTTTTAACCAGTCTGCATACTACTAAAAGCTGTCATTGTAACTATTTAAACAAAAATTAGTCTTATAAAAATTTGTTAAATAAATTAATATTGACAAATGTTTGCAGGGTGATTTCAGTGTAATGTTTATATTTATAATGTTTGGGTGTTAGACCTAATTTCTTGCTTGCTTCAGAACACTACCAACACCTATCTTCAACAAAGACTACTCTATTAACAGCATCTGGACCATGTCTTGAGTCTGAGGATAAATCAATATTTTAATGTTTCCAACAGTAGAAACATGAAACATGTTATCTTCCTTTCTGTCTTCTTTTAGAAGTTCTGACACAGCCATAAAGAAATTAGCTGGTTCTAAACATGAGGAATATGATAGCGTCTTCAGTCTCATTTGAGGTTTCCACAAACAGTTGTTGATGTTGTTTAGCCCCAATTCACCTCTGATTGAGCAGAACTATGATCAAAGGCATTTTTGTCATAACCATCCCACCTTTTTAGGGATATGTAAGAATACATTGAACAATGTGTACCTTTCTTTCATGAGCTGAGTATAATTTGAAGGAGATTTTGCTTCTATTTGCAGCATATCAAACAATCATATAACTTCCGCAATGGTGCTTCAATAAATGTGTGTGTGAGTACATACACTAATTTATACAAGATAAACAAAGATTACATACATGGACCAAAGTCTCATTCAGTATACACTTTGAGTGATTGAACCTCTCAGTAGAAAAGAAATGAAATAGCTGTAAATAAAGGAGCTTATCAGTTATGGCCTGGCCAGTTCAGGAGCATCCTCTTTGAAATTCTTAAGGAAGAATTTAGACATCTGTTACCATGTTGAAATTAGTTCTGTCTTTTTTTAAGAAAAGAGTGGTGAGAAGGTGGAATTTCTCTTTCAGACAAAAGTTCTAATACTTTGACATATTTCTTTAAGCCTGTATCTTATCTAAAACTGCCCATGAGATGCTGGTAGGTTTGCCTTCATTTCTTAATTTCAGAAATGTTTTTTGGGTGCTATAGTGTTTAAGGAAGCCAACAGTATCTCATTTTATATATCCACTCAATCCAACCAGCCACCAAATGCATCAAGCTTGAGCCAATAAGCATCAACAAAGTGTATTTTTCTCCAATAAAGACACCTTTAACATGGCCACAAAATACTACAGGGAAGTATTATCAAGAGGTTGATAATAATAATAAGAAATCAATTGTTTAACATTATTATTTAGTAGCTGCCCAAAAAACACAAGAAAGAGAAATTTTATACAACATTGGTGTAAAAAAATCAGTGTTGCAAAATATTGTCTGAACAGCCATAAATTCCACTAGCTGTTCAACAAAAACAACATTAAACTAAGCAACATCTTCATAAAAAAAGAATCAGAAAAACATTTCAAAGAAATGTAGAACACGGCAACCAATAGGCAGCTGCTGAAATATAGCCTACTGATCCCAAAAGGACAAATGCCGACAGAAAAGCATTAAATACAATGGTGATGTTACCACATGAGCAACATATGAGTAAAGTGCACATGGCTTACAACAGTTCAATCTGTGACCACCACCCAGAAAACACAAAGTACATTTGAAAATTGAGATACAAAGGAAATACAATTAGCATCTCAAGGACAGGGTCACAAAAGTTATAAACATTTAGGAACTAATCAAATTGCTGCAACTTTTATCTTACAGAGTATCCCCACATCTGTCATCTTGCAAATAGTGTGAACTAATTTTGGCATGCCAACAGATGGCCAGATTCTCCCTCAGAAATTTCTAAGTGCACACTCTTGATAGATATAAGATAACAGCCAATGATTTATACCATTTACAGTCATTCAAATCCTTTCCTATTGATGTGTACAATTGATTGAAGAGTTGATCAAATGAACCATCCATGGTCTGACTATGTGATCTCTACTCATGTGTGTGTGTGTGTGTGTGTGTGTGTGTGTGTGTGTGTGTGTGTGTGTGTGTGTGTGTGTGTGTACATAAGTGCAAGGATGATGTAGGAGTTAAAATTAAGATACAGTCACTTGTTTCATGTTGCACTTATAAGTATCCATCAATGGGTAACTAACTTCAGAATGAGCAAGAAATGGAGATTATGAAATTCATATGTTCCTCCATCCTAAGGATGTTAGGTTTCAATGACAGATTGCTGATTCACTTCACTAAAAACCTATTTTGTGTTCTACAAGGGTTGCCATACATGTTATTACTTCAATAACATCTTTCATTCTATATTATAAATGAGCAGTATGAACAAGAAAAACAAAGAGGAACAAAAATACAGATTTTACCCTTTAGCATTCATATTACTGTCAAGTGTAATGCTTATATATTCACATTGTTTTGAATTAATCATGAGGCATCTCATAGCTTCGCGATTTCAGTGTAATTGTTTATTTTGAAAGTGACATTCTAGGGTAGGTGTGAGAGGCTAAATTTGGTCAGTTTGAACATAAAACAGGCAGGATATTTGGGTTGGATATGGCTGGGTGAAATGCTAAAGAGTTTAAAAAAAAAAGCATTAAGAAAATTTAAATAATCACCTGCATTTCCAAAAGCTGTTTGAGATGCAGTGACACCAACAGGAGCACCCCAGTTCATGTTGTTTGATGCATTTGCAGCACCTGCTTGTGTATTCCACTCCATCTGAGCACCACTCGTAGTAGGGACATTTCCAAAAGCAAACCCACCAGTGCTATTGGCAGTCATTGCTGAATTAACACCAGCAGTAGTGGAAGGAGGAGTAGTCAGCCCTCCACCCCAATTGATTGCGTGGGCTGTATTGCTTGGGTTGGTCGATACATTCCATGATGTCTGTGCAGTTGTGCTCACAGCACTGCCAGCACCACTACTGCCATTGTCAGAAAAAACACTACATAGATCTGCTAGTGCAGCATACTTATCAGTAGACTGGTTGCCGGTTGGGTGAGGATTGGATAAAGTACTGACAGTTGAAGATGGAGGAAAGGTGGCAAATCCTCCGTTTGAAACTGTGGAAGGACCACCCAATCCTAATGGTTGCAGTGGAGCTAAAGAAGAAAAATTAAAAGAAAAAAAAAATAAGATATATGTACTTATGTATATATATACATATACATACATGCATGCATGCATATATGTGTGTGTGTGTGTGTGTGTGTGTGTGTGTTTTATATATAGTTCTACATAAAAACATTCAAAACTTTACTGAAGGATCATTCAATACGTTTAAATGTAAACTTTACTGTTTACAAAGAAAACGTTGACAGTGATTTTGAAGTTTCACTAATGGTGGCTTTGGTAGACTCTAAAATATTTTTTGTTTTTCAAGATTTTTATGTTTTAGTTTAATTTTTTGGTGGGGCTCAAAGTTTGTGAAATAGGTGTGGTTTAATAGTGTATTTTCATGGTGTATAAATAGCAATTTTATAGATTGACTGTGTTTTTTTTTTAGGGTGAGTAAAGTATTTTAATTGGTATGTTCAACTGGAGGGTGGCGGCAGAGGGAGGAGTAGAATGAGTAGAGGAAGAAAAATAAGGCAAATAATTAGAACCGATCCTGCTTTCAATGTTCTCTTTGCTTCTCTCTCTCTCTATCACCTTCTAGTCCTTTGTCTTATGCTTCTACTAATTGTACTCCTCCCTCCTATTATTCACCTTTTCTGCCATTTTCTCTGTCCTTCTTCTAGTTCTTTAGCCAACTCCCCCGTCTGAATCTCCCTCTTCTACTCCACACTACTCCCTGTTTACATCAACTGGAATATCATAGTTCCCCATTATTTGAAACACCTTAGTGTAACTCACCTTACCAAACAATCAATATCATTGTTATTTATACATTACAAAATTACACTACCAAATTACACTTACTAGCCACCAGGCACCACCCACAATTGAACCAAAACATAAAAATATTAAAAAAAAACAAAGGAAAAATCTCTTTAGTTTCAACAAGCCATGATCTGTGACACTTTGATGTTACTGTCATGCTTTTCTTTCTTTCTTTATATATATATATATATATATATATATATATCATCATTTAATGTCCATTTTCCATGTTGATATACATTGGACTATATATATATATATATATATATATATATATATATATATATATATATACTTTATTTAAAAGCAGCAGAAATATAACAAAAAAAACCGTTACTCTGAGTTTCACGTTCCCGTTCATCGGACAGTTTTGTTTTTCTAACAAAACTGTCCGATGAACGGGAACGTGAAACTCAGAGTAACGGTTTTTTTGTTATATTTCTGCTGCTTTTAAATAAAGCATATTACTCTACCTCTGGTATTTGAGTACTCTTTTTTCCACCTTGTTGCACATTGCATGTGCTTACTCCGGTATATATATATATATATATATATATATATATATATATATATATATATAATCACACAGAGATACACACTAACAAAATATTCATGAACAGAATAATTAAAAAGACGAGCATAAGAGAGTATAAATTTTCCTGTATATTATTCACATTCAATAATAGTCCACACTACCTTTCCTTTCAGAATCCTGAAGTACAAGTATACTGTTATTCATCCACACTTCTCACCTACATCTCAATTCTCTCTGATACACTGCCCTGCGCACCAGAACAGCCAATGTCTCTGATTCTCATGCTGTAGAACATTGGTCAATTTCTTCCTTTCTGCTTTTCCTCTTGCTAAGTAAACCTACTGCCTACTCCTTGTTGCCCCTACTCTTTCAGTTTTTTCCAAACTAGTCTCTTTGCTTTTATGGTTTTGCCTACCTCACAATAGTACCACCATGTCACTCTCATTCTGGCTACAACTTTGCACATGCCACAGATTTGCTTGTCCTGAAGGAACTTCTACATGTACAAATATTCATACAAATAACACTTAATATTATAGCCACCATTTCCTTTGAACTGGTACACCTAGCCCCTTTTTCACTCTTAATCTTATAGCCACTGTCTATATCTTGTATCAATAATTGATATCTTGTAATAACCAAATCATCTTCTGCTACCCAACTTCTCTCCCTCCCTACCTTTATACTTATCACAATCACCCACTCCTCTGCTGCTCTCTCTATCTAATTCATATTGTCTCCCCAAGATAATTCACATTATCTCCCCAAGCAGATGCCCAGTCCTTATCAACACTTTTTTGTATAGAACTATTAAAATCCGTGATCAGTGACAGTTTTCCTTTGCTTTCATGTATACCTACAATATCAACTCCACATTGGACTTCTTTGCATAATACACATGGTTATATCAACCAGCTATCAATTATTTGAAACAACTGTAAAAATAACACTTGATTACATCATAATTTGTACATGGTAACTTCTTGTGTAAATGCATTTCTTACACCCTTTACTATTTGCTTGTTTTTCTCCTACCATATCTGCTGAATGATGATTATTGTTACAGTTAATTTTCAACTTCCACACTACCTAACAATGATGAAGAAGTTGGAGCTTAAAATCTGGATTTCTCTGAGCACCACCTGGTAACTATACCATATTCACGCAAACATTTTACATAAATACATACACGCATGCACATACACAATGTACACATATGTGCATGTATGTATGTGTATTTTTATCATGTGTATATATACATTATCAAAGTACCTTATAAAGTGTATGATATATAAGCAATGAATTAAAACTTTGTGATTTCCAAAACAAATGCCTAAGGAGAAAATTTGTTATTAAACGGATAACTCAATCTTAAAAGTATGTAGGCTATAATGATCATAGAGTATAAATAAATAGTACATGATAAAGTGAAGAATGATTTGCTTGTGATATTTTTTTTTAAATGCTTCAGTAATAATTGCATAATGACTACCTAAAAACATTTCTACACAATTTTTATATGTAGTCATTTCTTCAGAAATATTATGAATGTACACTACTTCTGAAGAAGAGCTTTGCAATAAAAATTGCATAAAAATATTTTTACGTAATCATTAGGTAGTCATCACTGAAACATACATAAAAGTGTTATAAATAAATCATTCCATACTATATTCTACACTGATGTACTATATATGAACACACACACACACACACACACACATGTTCATACAAATGCGCATACACACATCTAAACATTTATGCACACATATGCACGCACACATGCATATGCAAAAAAAAAAAGCATTGGTCGAATTTATACTAATGAAAATTGCAAATAAATGTAGCATGTTTATAAATGATTGCAATATAAACTTTTGACAAGAACACAAGAAAATACTAAGGAACAAACTAAGAGGTATATCTTAAATAGAATACACAAATAATCAAACAACTAAGAAAAATGACAAGTACACACAACACTGAAAACAACACAATATAAATCTATATTACACCTGATTGCAAAGCAACTAATTAAACAGATACACCACTTTAAATTGGTTTTGAATTTCTAAATGCTTCCCTTGATCTTGTTTCTCACCATTACATCATGTTTTGTTTTTGAATTTTTTTTTTTTTAGCTTTGTTTTAATAAATACAATCCAACCTATGTTTTTATTGGTAATTTCACCTTGTCATATGTGTTTAAATAATTCTTAAAAATGAAGTCTTTTCAACAATTACTATCAATTTTCTTCAATGAGGACAAAAAAGTTGCTAGAGATTAAACAAAATGAACAAAAATTAATCTGAATGAATAAAAGAATCAAGTTTTTATAACTAAAGAAGAGAGACAATTCCCTACTATCCCAGAACTTAGTTTGCAGATGCTATTGCTAACATTAAATATTATAGTTTAAAACAATGTACTATGATCAAGAGTTTATTTTTAGTTTGTTTTCACGTTATAGTTTCTAAACAAGAGAAAAAAGATACAAAGACAAACAAACAGGATTGGAGCTGAACAGCTATTAATCTGATAGCTAGAGGGGTTGAAAAATATCAAGATCGACACAATGAAGTCAGAAAGATGATAAACAAACCACTAGATGTTGGTGAGAAAGCATTGGAACCTGTTGGAGTTGAGGACTGGCTACTAAATTGGCTAAAATCAGCAAATCCACCACCTGAGAAGCAGAAAAATATTATTTAAAAATAAATCAAACCTTGATGAGAAAAAAAAAAAATCAAAGTGAAAAGGGTGCAGAATATTTCCCAGAGGGATCATGCTGTAATGCAGAAGGAAAGCACTAGCTATAGAGCCTATTTTATAGAAAAGGTTTCATAATTAACCTTGCATTAATTAGCTGAAGCAGGAATTTGTATTATTTATGACTACATATCTTTAAAGTCATAATCTGGAGTTGATTAATACATAAATTTAAATGTTTAGTGACTAGGATATATAAAGTAGAGGGGATTGATGACAACCATAAAATTATTCTAATGTTCTTAAATAATAATCTAAGTGTGTTTCTCCATTTTATCTATTTCCTTCCACAAGATACAAGGCACAAATATTTGTTAATAGCCTTCAGATAACTTCGATCAAAGGTCAGTCACATACTGACCATTTCAAAAGTTTGATATATTTCACCAATATCTAGAATTTCTAGAATTTGGCTAAGGCATTCTTGTTGTTTCTTTGAGAACCCCTAACATCTCATACTTACTGAAAAGACATGTGACCAGAGCATGAAATTTAACTTACAATAAAGATGCATTTGACTGAAAATTCCACACCAACTGATCATTCATTTCAGTTGGTAATTAATGGCCATCTATCACAGACAACACCATCCAGTATATTTTTCAATAGAAATTTAACTGGTGTGTCCAACCGATATTTGTTTCCATTCAGTTTTAATGATATTTTTTATACAGCATAAACAAATTAACAGTTAATTTGAAGAATCTACATAATGAATGATACATATATAAAAAAAATCTTTAGAAGCAGATAAAGATGGTATACCACTGGGACAAGCAAAAAAAAGCAGGAATAAATTAATTAAAAATCAGAGAAAGGGAGACAGACAAACAGAAATTAGGAAAACCATGCAAAAAGTGCAGATAAAGAACTAATAGGATATTGGTATGTACATCACCAGAAATCAAATAGTATAATGATGCAAATGAGTTAAAAGCAAACTACTGCTTGATAAAAATCTATATTTTTAAGAAAATAACAAAATTCTAAACTAATAAATTTCTTATATATACACACATACATACATATATATATATGTATATATATATATATATATGCTAGAGGTAAATAGTGACATTTCAAGAATTCTTTCATATTTTAGTTTATAAAAAAACTTTAAATAAATGTAAAATAGAAAACCGAATATTTTATAGAATATTTGTTGAGATATCAAATGAGTTAATAAATGATAAAAATATACTATGTATCTACAGGAACACTGTAAGAATAACAATGATGTAATTCTACCTGACGACGCATTTGATGAGGGGGGTGTGCTGGCAAAGGGATCATTACCAAGTTCACCAAGTAAATCAAAAGTAGCTGAGCTAGTAGGGTTTGGAAGATGTATTCTATTGGTTTGTGATTGTTGTTGCTGCTGCTGTTGTTGTTGTGCTTGCTGTGCTTGTTGAGCTTGCTGAGCTAAGGTTGGGTTCTGATGCAACTGTAACTGTTGTGGCTGAGTAGATGTGACTTGTGAAGCAACAGGATTTGGCAAAGATGGCGACTGAGTCTTGGAATTGTTCTGGAAAAGAAAAAGTTTTCAAGACCTACTTAGATTTTTTTTTTTTTAATTTTTTTTTTTTAGATATTAACTTGGGATTTATCATCACCAAAATCTTTGTTAAGCATAAAAGCATTTAAAGGTGATAATGAATAAATTACATAATTAAATATGTTCTGAACCAATAGATAAAATTCTAATAACGAAATAGTCTAAAGTTATATACTATTCACAAAGCAATGTGAACTCAATATTTATGATACTAAAATACAACTACAGAAAAACTTCTAAGAAGGAGGATAATGATCACTAAAAAAGTGTTTTTTGTAGAATCTGACTAGCATCTGGTTTTCAATGCTTACATGAATTTCTACAAATATTGATATTTATATGAATTGTTGGAACATTTAACAACTGAATGTCTTTCAATTATGCTTTGCTATTTCATCATAGCACTAACCATCAGAACAAGGCAACTTAAGTCATCAATGTCTATTGGATTGTTTCTTTAGATTTTTGTCTTTTTTTACTCTCATAGTCAGGAAGTTAGTACTCATTATCCCTTATTGGGCCTCTGAGACTGACGGCAGTGAAAGAGAAAGCTATTCTCAAACCAGAGACCTGGCCTAAATGCTTGCAACAGAATAGATTCACTCAAGAAGGCCATGGTGAGATCTGAACTCAGAACACAAAGAACCAGAACAAATACTACAAGGTATCTGGTCCGACACTCTTACAGTTCTGCCAATCCACTTCCCTGGATTGGTACATTTATTCGTTGACACTTAAAGAATGAAAAGTAAAGTTGATCTCAATGTGATTTGAACTTAGTGTAAATACTGTGAGGCAGTTCACCACCTTGTAAACACATCCTCTAACATGTAACAATATACTCAGGTTACTTCTTAGAATTTCACTACAGACTGAACCCTTCTTAGAACAATCACAGGAACCATTGAGGTAACTGAGTCAGCAAATGAAATCAATGTTTCATTGCTTACAGTTACATGTTTGAAGGCAAATAGTTTCAGAATTATTACAAGAACAGAGTTTGCAGCTCAACTTTTGATTTGGTTTTAACTTAAACTTTACACCAGCATTCTAATGTTTGTACATCTGAAGTTTTTAAAATTAGGTAATAGAGTTGCTGCTATTAACAACCACAAAAGTCACAACTTTGTCATTTACTAATATCCTTTTTAGGTTCAACATCATAATAACTGTACAAGACTTTTGTCTTGATTATGTTAGTTTAAAAGTATTTTGATCTATTAGACCATCATTACATCCTAAAATATTCTCCTTAAAATTTGAATGTTTACATTCTTGGTCAGTATCCTTCACAGAATGAGTTAAAAACAAGAATTCAGTTCTAATTAGATTTTAATTTAAAATCAGAGTTTCAAACAAACATTAGATCAACTATTAATGAATCAACAAGGAAAATAAGCTAAAATTTAAAATGTGTTTGATTTTAATTGAAGCCAAGATTTTATTTTGACTATTTTTCGTATGTCAAATAATATTATAAAATATTTCTATTTCATTTTATGAGTATTTCAAAAATAAAAATTAATTAAAAATCAATAATGAATAAATTTAAAGTATACATTTCAAAATTAAATATTTCAGGTTTATTCCAGCAATATTGTAAATATGCAAGCATGTTTTTGATATATAATTACTGATGAGGTTTATACAGTTTTTAACTGTCTATGCACTAAACTACTGACTACGGCAGGGGTAGAGTAACTTTTTAGTGCGGTGGGCAAAAATTTCCTAAGAAAAAGGTCCGTGGGTGGATCACAGGTTCTAACTCTTATATTTGTGTACATCTTGTACACATCTATGTATAATTTGATATACATTAATAAAAATAGGTTTAACACATTAAATTAATGCGTAACATCATTAACACTGCCACTGAATTTAGGATGTTTATATTACCTAGAGGTAGTCTATATTTTTCAGCTGAGGTGTAGTTGGGTCTCAAGGGCATGGTACAAACCTAGCAATATGTTTTATAGTGAAAACAAGATTTCCATTCAAATGGCAATTACCAGATGATTTCTAACTATTTCAAGTCATAGTGGAAACGCGACCTATGTCGCAAATTGGCAATACAAATATTGTATAAATTTTTATGATTGAAAAATTCACTATATTTTGTATATATGAGTATATCAGCCTGCGGGTACAATAAAATGGGCTCATGGGTGCAACTGCACTCGTGGGTGGGAGTTTCCCCGCCCCTGGACTACAGGATCAAGAGTTCAAACCTTGCTATTAGAACCACTGTAGTTGGCATATGATCAAGGGAAATAATTCTGCTTGTTTCAGTGGGTTGCCTGACAAACAGGTTCTACTCCTATTTCACAGTTGACTGGTTGGCATAGAAAAAATATCCAACTGTAAAAATATAATTGCTTCAGCAAAAACAATTTCAGCTATGTTTGAAAGAAAAGATATATGTAGAAGAAAAGCCATCATCAAATACAAAGTTACATTAATGCAACTATACTATTGAAAGATAGCTTTAGAAAGACTGAACTTAAAATACACAAATTAGTTTAAAATTTACTTCAAGCAAAATTAACTTTAATATTGTGCATATATTTTCTAAATTGAAACAATGTGATGATTGTTTATCAAAAATCTAAGGAAAAACTATGTTTAAAAAAAGAAAGAATAAAAAGTACAATAAAACTAGAAGCTAGAATAAAGTTGAGACAGTTTACTTCTTACCTGAGAATTTTGCACAACTAATTTTGGGGCATTTTCACCAAGTAAGGATCTTAATGGTTTTGTAGTGTTCTGTTTGTTAAATGCTGATTCATTAAGACGGCGAGCTTCTTCTTTCAAGGCATCTGTGGGTGGTACATGCCAACGCTTTCGTTCGTATTTTTGAATCATAAAATCTTTCACTTTGTGT
The DNA here is from genome assembly GCF_046866305.1 of Octopus bimaculoides. NCBI lineage: Eukaryota > Metazoa > Mollusca > Cephalopoda > Octopoda > Octopodidae > Octopus > Octopus bimaculoides. Next base: position 22,204,519 of record NC_142930.1, on the reverse strand, counting down.
TCTTCTCTGGAATCATATTCTTGACCAGATCTGGGATCATATAGCCCAAGCCAAACTTTTTTACAAAACTGAAAAAGTAAAAATAACAAAATTACAAAAACATTCTCTTTGGGAAAAAATAAGAAAAAGGGTGAAGTTGGTTGCAGGATTGAATCCTTTAGCAAGGAGATTACTGTCAAATGTAATATTTATTCACATTGCTTTAAATTAACCATGCGTTATTTTGCAGCTTCAAGATTTTGATGATGTGATTGTTTATTTTTAAAATGACATTGCAGGCTTGGTGTGAGAGGTTGGATCTGATCATTTTGAACTTAAAACAGGAAGAAAATTTGGGCCAGGTATAGCCTGTTTTAATGCTAAAAGTTTAAACATTAGTGAATTCATACCAAATCAAAGACTGTAACATTTATAAATATCTCTAAAGGCTGAAAGGATCACTAGGCTCAGTGCTTAACGCAACATTTCATGGCATAAAGAAAATTTCTTGATGGTTTCTTATGTACTCGTGAGAACTAAATTTTTTTCAAAAATTTCTTTTATATAAAACAAATAAGTTTTATATGCAGACAGATACACACAGCTTTCAGAATATAAAATGTGTATTCCTAAATACAGTTTAATACAAACATCTTTTGTTTCAGTGAAAAAAAAAAAAACTCAAAATCTTTTTGATTACACTTGGACTACATTCAGTGCAAGGATGGAGTTCTTTCAGTTGAGTGTTTATAAACAAAAAAAAGATCAGAGGAATTTTTTTTCCTTCTAAATATAAGTATTTTGACAATTTTACAGCATCAAACAAAGTAAAACGCAGTCCTACCTATTTATATCAAATATCTAGACCAGTGGAGTTATCTTACCTGTCTGCATCAGTTGATACATTTAAAACCTAGTCATTTAGCTAACTTGTACTCTGTCTTTCAAGCAATGGAACATTGCACAGCCAATGGATTTATAATTGCTTTATCTCTAATCTCTGCATCCAGTGCTTATGTTTTGCTTCTATGCAACACACACAATTCATAACCAACACTAAGTCTCTTTCAAGGTTAAATGCACTTAACATCTCATTTCCAGATATGGCTCCCTGTTATTGCTTTCTTTCATGCCTTGCAGGCCTGTCAATTCTTATAGCCTCATCTATTATGCAACTCCATCAGTATCCAACTGTTTGGTGAGAATATTGTTCCATTCATAGAATTGATGTATAGCTTGCATCAAATTGTCTCTTACTCATGCCCAGTTGTCCTGTGTTATGATTCTCTATCTCCCCCACCATGTTTGTATAGACATCACTTAGTGCTGACTGAAAATTCCATCTAACAGTGGTATCTTCTGGCTTCCATCATTTTTCTCAGTTTCCTAATTTTCCTTGACAAGTTTCTAATTTGTTGTATGGTTTAATCATTAGGAAAGTGTTACACAGTAAAATCATTAACAAAAATGACTTAAAAGATGGGTGATGTGAGACAGATGTTTTCAATGCACAGCAAAAGAGAATTGAAAGCATTCAAAGAGCAACAGACAGCAGATGAATTTGGAAGATAGACTAGATTGTATATACACTACCTTTTAGAATAATGTCTGAATACCAAGTGTAGCCTGGACAGTGGAGAGAATTCAGCACATCTTTAATGTCCACTGTTATTCTTCCCCCACCATTTTCTGGAAAAAACAGTCATGTCAGCTCTAATGAAATGAAAGCTGGTTTTCTCAAGTGTGCAATGCAAATTTTAAGGCCATTTGCAATATGAAACTGATTTCTCTTCATTTGTTGTAGTATGGTTATAAACTTCATCCTGGTATTACTTAGTATCATAATTTAAGTAGTCAGCTGTGATGACAATACCTGTATCATCAATACTTGAAGTAGCTTCACAAAGGCCTTACAGAACTGGTCTTTATATTCAGTTATTAATCCTGTTTGTGGAATAATAAATTTCATAGGTACTGTCACACTGTTTATCAGTAGTCTGAATTCAATTATTTTATTACCTCATTTGGAACAGTAGCAATATCTAAGTAACCACAACTATATAGTGTTAGTAGTTCCATTTCCGTATGTTTCATCAATAACTTGCCATTGATTTTTCTAACATATTAGAGCACATTCAAGACGAAACTATTGTCTTTTGTGCATGAGAGGAATGTAGCAAAATATCTTCATTAAGCCATGCACTTTTAGGGCATATTTGAAATTTAACTCAGCAACCAGTGTTTTCAAACGAAATATGAAAATATAAACTTGAATTTACTGTTTAAAATTTGTGGAGTAAGCCAAAAAGAGAAACAAGTTCTATAACACAGTTTGACATTGAATAGTGATAATACTTCAAGTAAAGTGCTAATGTTGACATATGTAGGTCAGCTTTCAAAATATATATATATATATGAGCAATAAAGAATTCATTCCTATTTCATTATCTACTCAAGTATCAGATGCAAGTACCAACTACAAATTCTCAACATTTTGTTATAAGTACTTGTAATAGAATATTTCTGAAAATCATTACAAGAATCCAATAACTTTATGAAAGAAATTTTAAGAGTGGAACTTATCTGTAAGTTATCTCATGATAACTTTATCTGACAATTTCAATCTGAAAATGAGAGAGTTTATGACAGAGCCAATTAAACAGTTCCTTGCAAACTGCTTCTCAATGCAATAATGTCAAGTTTTAAAGCACATTATTAGCCCTATACTAAAAGAGATAAGATTTGATGCAACACATTTAAATTGTCACAAAGAATATTTTTCATACAAAACAAGTGCAGCACTTGAAATTTAACTGATGAAACTGTATAGGAGCCTATCACATCATTCATTTATTCATTTATTTTATGTCTGTTTTTCCATGCTAGCATGGGTTAGATAAGTACTTATTACTAAGGCATTATTTCACAACGAGATGCCCTTCCTGTTGCTGACTCACTTGTTTTTCAAGAAATGGATTTTTTATTCCAAGTGACTTTAAAAAATTTGCACTTTGCAGAGCACTGCCCAAGGATTTATACGACATGAACTGTAGACAAGAACTTCACTGTGGGCTAGCTAAGGAGCTGGTCTGCATTAAAGTTGACTTCTGGTTAAGTGGGCCTCTATGAAGCAGACATCAACTGGTGGCTGTCACCCTCATGTGTTCAACTAAATAAGTCTTTCACTAACACATTCTAGGTTTCTGTTAATGTTTTGTGCATAGCTTAACTAAAGCTATAACTGGTGACTCCACAGAAGAACAACAGCTTTTGCTTCACACATTGAAGTAAACAGAAAATCGAAGAAACACTGCAAGTAATCACACAACAGCACTGAAGCTACCACAATGCTGGCCAAATAAGGCTAAGCTATGGTTCACCCAGGCAGAAGTACGATTTTACATATGCAAAATAACTTCAGACCTAATGAAATATTCGTACATAGTAGCAGCACGAGATGAGGACACAGCAATGAGAGTGCTGGACATTTTAACCCAACCCCCAGCAATGTACAAATACACCACATTAAAAGACAGGCTGGTGGATACATTCTGATGGAGCAACCAGGAAGCAGTAGCCAAGATACTGGAGGAAGAATTAAAGATGTTGGCATTAGTTTCCCCCATCGAGTCACCTTCCATTTTGTTTAGGGAAATATTCTTCTGCAAGTTACCACTCCAGGTCCAAGCCCTCATAACTCAGACTGCAGCAGTAAGTGAAAGCAGCTGACAAACATTTTTTATCCAGTGGTGTTATGGTCAATGCCATAGGGTCAGCCCCAAGACATGGTAGAGTTAAGCAAGGTGACCTGTGTTTCTACCACACAAAGTTCAGAAAAAAGGCTACAAAGTGCAAACAATCATGTAGTGTCAGGACCCCTGAGAAACCCCAGGGCCAGTTGCCATTGGGATACCTTGGTGGCCAGCAAACATGATCAACTGCTCCTCTATGTCCACGATCAGTGCTCTGGACATATGTTCCTAATCGACACAAGAGCAGAAGTTAGTGTAATCCCAGCGTCAGCAAGGGACCTCCGTTATGAAAAGTGATACCAACCTTCAACGGCTGCCAATGGCTTTACAATCGAGGCGCATGGTTGCCGCATCTTTTTTCTCAAAAGGATGCGGCTCACAAAAATACACATGGGCATTCATCATCACCAATTTCCATCAGCCCATTATCGGGGCAAACTTTCGAGCACACTTGCTACTGGTTGATTTGCCAGGGAGACAACTCATCAACTGCAACACATAAATTTCCATGTCTCTGGCAACATCTGCACATGCTGTCTACTACATAGCAACCATCTGTCAGACCAAGAACAAATTCTCGAATCTCCTTGCAAGTCACCCCAATCTCACAACCCTGACATTCTCCAAATCTACAGCCCGCCACGGAGTGCCACACCACATCCCCACCACCAGTCTCCCAATGCACAACCTTGCACATCATCTATCACCAGACTAACTTACTATCACAAAGGCCAAGTCTGACAATATGGAGGCACTGGGCATAGTTCGCCAATCAAGCAGTCCTTGGTTGACACCACTGCAAGTGGCTATGAAATCCAATGGAGTTTGGCAACATTGCAAAGATTACCGCCATAGCCCAACTAGCAGAGTGCTCGGTTTTCTTGAAGGTCAACCTTATCCAAGGTTACCAACAAATACCAGTACAAGATGACAATGTATCTAAAACTGTTGTGACAACTCCTTTTGGGCTGTATGAATTCCTATGTACACTCTTTGACCTGAAAAACGCAGCACAATCCTTCCATCACATGAAGGGCAGTGTGTGCAGGGGTCTTGATTTTGTCTTTGCATACTTAGATGATATCCTTATCACAAGCCAAAATGTGGAGCTACACAACAAGCACTTAGTGACTCTTTTTGATAAACTGGAACAGTATAGTTTAGTAATCAACCCTACCAAGAGTGTTTTTAGTGTTACAGAAATCAACCTCCTGGGACATCAAATCACAGGTGCTGGTGCTGCATCCCTGCCAGAAAAAGTGAAAGCCATCTTATATTTTCCATGCCCCACCACAAGCAAGGCTCTACACCAATTACTGGGCATGGTAAACTTTTACCATCGCTTCATCCCTTTTGCAGCAAGAGTGATCAGATCCTTATGAAGGCAATGTCAAAAGATGGTTCAAAAAGACAGGTGGAGTGGGATGATGCAATGACCTTAGCCTTCAAATCCACAAAACAAGTCCTGGCTAAAGCAACCATGCTGTCCCATCCTCATATGTCAGCTTGGACTGCACTCACAGTTGATGCCTCCAACCCAGCAATTGGGGACATTTTGAAACGATGCATCAATGGTCAGTGGCGACCAACTTGCTTTCTTCAGTCAACAACTATGACCTCCTGAACAGAAATACAATGCTTTTGACAGGGAACTGCTAGGTGTCCATCTAGGTGTCTGCCACTTTCACATTTTCTTGAAAGCTGCACATTTACAGTGTTCACAGACCACAAACCACTCACCTTTGTTATGAGCAAGCTCTCAGAGCCTTGGTTTGCACACCAGCAATCACAGCTATTGGCCAATTCCAAGTACACCACGGACATCCAACACATAGCTGGAAAAGGCAACTCAGCCGCTGACACACTCTCTCATGTTCCTACCTGCCCTCACACCTACCTAGCCCCAATAACAGAAGGTCTGGATTATGAGGCTATTGCTGCAGTCCAACAGACAGATGATAAAATCAGGGCCTACAACACTACCAACATGTTACTTTCCTTGCAGGATGTGTACTTTGGCTCTATTAGCACAACCCTATTGTGTGATGTAACCACTTGGAAGCCACAACCGATTGTCCCATTGGCTTGGCGCAGAAAGATTTTCAATGTCTTTCATGGACTGTCCCATCTATGTACTAGAGCTACACGGCACCTGCTGTCAAGCAAATTTATCTGGCAAGATAAGGCCAAGCAAATTAGGGAGTAGACCAAGACCTGCATCCCCTGTCAACAAGCCAAGGTCCATCAGCACACCAAAGCACCCCTTGGCAACTATGAACCACCACAGGCCCATTTCAATATTGACCCTGTCAGCCCCCTACCACCTTCACAGAGTTGCTCGTACCTAGTGACCTTGGTAAACTGCTACACTCATTGGCTTGAGGCTATCCCTCTCCGCAGCATGGAAACACAAAAAGTCAGCTGAGTCTTCATCACAAACTGGGTTGCACAACAGCTTACAATCCACAGGCCAACAGGTTAGTGGAGAGATTTCACTGCTGCCTGAAGGAATCCCTGACAACCAAACTTAACAGGCCCAATTGGATTGATCAACTTCCATGGGTGATCCTGGGAATCAGCACCACCCCAAAGGAAAATCTCAACACTTCTTTCACGGAAATAGTGTATGGTACCCCTCTTACAGTGCCAGAAGAGTTCCTTCTGAACATGAAGTCAGAACCAGATGTCAAAATGTACCTCGTGCAACTGAGAAACAGTGTGGGCCAGTTCCGCCCTATTCCCATTTTAATACACGGTACATCTAGATTATCCATACCAAATGACTTCCACATGGCTAACTTTGTGTTCATTCAATGTGATACATGACATAAACCCTTTCAGTCACCCTATGATGGCCCATATGAAGTCATATGTCCAAGAGACAAATCATTCCAAATCCTTATTGGCGGATGACATGACAGTTTCCATCGATAGGTTGAAACCAGCCCATCTCGATATTGACAGCCCCATCCAAGTAGCTCAACCACCAAACAGGGGCCGCTCCAGGCAAATTACACCAACCCTTAGCAAGGAACAGTCACCAAAGAGCTGAGTAACCACACGCACGGGCAAGGCAGTTAAAACACCTTCCCAGTTCCAATGAAAGTTAACAGTTCTGGGAGCTATATGTAGGGCACTGGCCAAGGATTTATGACAGATGAACTGTAGACAGGAACTTCGCTGTCGGCTAGCTAGGGAGCTGATCTGTGGTGAAGTTGACTTCCGGTTAGAGCAGTGCCCAAGGATTTATGACAGACGAACTTTAGACAAGAACTTCATTGTGGGCTAGCTAGGGAGCTGGTCTATGTTGAAGTTGACTTCCGGTTAAGCAGGCTTCTACAAAGCAGGAGTTGACTGGTGTCTGTTGCCCTCATGTGTTCAATTAAATAAATCTTTCACAGGGTCCCCGTTAATTTTTTATGTATAGTTTAACTAAAGTTATAACCTATAGGAAAATTTGTTAACAGGGAATGTCAACATAACATGACCTTTTTGCTCAAATGGTTTCATGCAAAGACAATATAATCAATCACACACACAACAGGCTTCCATCTACCAATTCCACACACATGATATTGGTCAGCATGATGCTTACAGTATTAGACACTTGCTCAAAGTGGCATACAGTGAGATAGAATTTGAAACCATGTGGTTATGAAGCACGCTCTGATCCATACAGCCAAGCACATGTGTCTTCACATTGACGACATTTATGCAATGGTGATGTTTGTTTACGTAGTTTGTAAAAAATATACCTTATTTGAAAATTGGGGGGGGGGGGGATCTTGTCCAAGCCAAACCAGCATGGAAAAAGTGAGTGTAAAAGCAATGATGACAATGATGATCTATACATAGTAATTTATTTTATAGCTTAGTCAGAAGAGTGAAGTAATAGTACCTTTGAAATTTTTGCACAGCTTCCAAGACTGGTGATGAAATGGTGGAAGACACCATGATTTGTTGACTATATTCAGCTTGGAGATCTGGTCTAAATACATGGAATAGAGCAGACTTTGTTTAAGGGAATCCAAGGACCAGATAGTAGTGGTAAACCAAGAAATGGATTAAGCCTACTTCCAAAACTAATTTTACACATGTAATGCTAATGATGATACTAGAAAAAGTACTGTGAATTTGTCTAAGTAGACAAAAGAAAATTTGATTAGACCAGATTTGAAAGGATAAAAAAAAAAAGAAAAGAAATTTCCCTTTGTAGGCACATTGCAGGGAAGACAGGCTTAAGAACTGTCTTACCTAACTCAGTATTCAAAAACTGACACTTAAGATTATATTCATCACATACAAACTTAGAAATCCCTTTAGCATTTAAATGATATAAAAAGAAATTTATTCAGCTTATTACAATTTTGTTTTTATATATTTTACTACCAAAAGATGTGAGAATATTTATTGTCCTACAAATGGCACAATATAATGATAATCCTGTTCAATTATTTGGACGTGCCTCATTCAGCTGCCTGGGACAGTAAACAATATGAATGGCAGAGCAGTAGACCAGCTGCTCTGAAATCTCTGAGCTGTAGCAGTCAACATGTAGCTTGGGTTGGTGGGTTTAATGAAAGCAGTGGGTGAAGATTGTGGTGAGGAAGTGGCTGAAGACTGTGACCAGGAGGTGGGAAGTAATAGGAGGGTTAGTTAGAAAAGGAAACAAGGCCTATTTTAAAAAGTTCAACTGCTGTCAACTGACCTTTGTTGTTAGCTGATGATATATATTAATGATAAAGGAACTTTTGTATCTCTATTTAGACACATTTGCTTTGCAATCATGAGGTCTTGGTTTGAATCCTGCCACATGGTTTCTAGTGTGTGTCTCTTTACATTAACCTCAGATTGATTCAAGCTTTATGAGTGAAATTGGATAGACAGAAATTTTTTGAAAGACTGTCAGGTGGACTATACCTGTAATTCAAATATCCAACTATGTCAGACACTGTGCAATGCTGATTCTCCCTGAGATTACCTTAAAGGCATAAAGTTATTCTAACCATGGTCATCTATTTTCCTTTTTTTTTTTTTTGGACCAACTATATAATCTGAAATGTCTATCTTCTTTTAAAACAGTACTATGTGATTTGAGGGAGATTTGGCTACTGTTCTTAGAAGCTCTCTCATTGGTTAATTCAGTTTTTTTTTAATAAATTTTTTTTTTTTCATTTTAGCTTTATGTTGGTTTTGGTCAAGCTAAGTTTTGAACAAAGACATTTCAGCTGTGACCATCTTACTTTTATTTTTTTTAAGCAAATGTGTCTTCCTTTTCTTTTAAGTCAGCAGGGGGTTATTAAGGGAGATTTGAGTGCTATTTCTAGCAAGTCAAGTGATTATGGAGAGGCTCTCTTGTTAACTTGATATAGTTTTATCTTCTATTGCTATATAGCATTTTTACCATTTGGGTGTAACAATATATATTGATTGTATGAATGTCTTTTTTCACCAATTTGAGAGCCAAAAATCTGTGTACATTACAAAAATTTCACTTTTACTCAGTTTCTTCTGCACAAGTTCCTTAGGAAGATTTTCTCTATTTCTTTGCTGTTTACCAACATTATTTTTGTCCAGATCCAAAGGAAATAGAGAAGTTCATGTTACTGTATCTCTATTCATAAGCAGATGTATACAAATAAGGATAACTTTGGCTATCACTGATTCTTTTTATCTATGGTTACGTTCTGTATTGAGTCATCTCCACCAGCCAATATATTGAGTTCAACTCATAACTTGTAGATTTTGATTCTGCACTTGGCTTATATCTTGTCTAAGACAATGTTACATTGAGGTCATGCTGTTAGCCATAGCTAGGCAGAACATACATCATGGATGAAGGATCAATAACTGTCCAAAACTGTGCTGTATTATGAACTCTACACTGCCAACCATGATAAAGGGATGACATAGAAAAGATATAGAGATGTTCTGAAATCACTCACTGCCTATCATATTGACAGTGGTCTACTACAACATCTAAACACGAAGCTTGGTGATGCACAATCCACCAGTACATCTCTTATTCAAGAATACACATAAGGCTACTTTTGAGGACAAAAGATATTTAAAAAGAGAACAAGGACACAATAACACTGAACCCAGAACAGAATTTCCTTTGCAACTACCGAGGTTAGGTAGTTTATCCCATATTAGCCTAGTGAGCCTACAGTCAATGTGAGCAGTCCCAAGATGAATACTCATGTGGGAAACCAAGCTATGATAATTGTTTCCAAAAATAGCCAACATATTCTAAACAAAGGGCATATCAATTGGGAAATATTTTGTAATATAAACTGTTGAGAACTTTTCATATATAGGAGAGAAAATAGGTAAGTTTGTAGTGTCACGGCACATAAGGATCTTTCTCAACATTGTCAAGCAAGTGTAGAAATTTATACAGCAAAAGAAGTCTGTCACTACTCATTATCTCATAAAATATAAGAGATTCCAACAAATGTTTATTTTAATAATGTTACTAAGCTGCTCCAGAAAGTACTCCACAAAGCTGCTTATTAAATATACATAACTAAAAATAAATGCAAAAAGTTCTAATATAACATATTTCAGTGAGGTTGTTTTGTGAAGAAACTTGGGGGTTTGTTTAATCAGTAATACAATCTCATCAAAAATTAATTGGAAGAAATTAATTAGATCTTACAGGGATAAGGTATCAGTAATATTTGTCTGTAAATCATACTTAGCAAATCAAAATTTATCTCTAGCTTATTTATTTGAGTAAGCATGTTTTATATGCACTTCATTAAACTACAATTAATATCAGTATCACTCTACCAAAAATGCTAAAAAAAAAAAAAGTTACACAATAAAAATATGCACCTTCTACGAGACACCCAAAAATCAACAAAGAGATCTAAAAACTAATAAGCCTCAGAGCCTAACAAAATCGCTAACTAAAAATACCTAAGACCTGAAGGAATCATTGAACTCACCAATATTTGCAACTGCTTGTACAAATATAGTCAGATTCCCAGTATTTTGAAACTAAATAAATAATTACAATTCTAAAGCCAAGTTAAAACCCAAGTTATGCATCTTAAAAAATACTCCTTCATATCACTTTCACGCGTGAAAAAGTGCCACACCCTAACAGTTGAGGGAACCCGTGGAAGAGGTAGGCCCAGGAAGACCTGGGCTGAGGTGGTGAGGCAAGACCTTCGTACATTGGGCCTCACCGAGGCGATGACTACTGACCGAGACCTTTGGAAATGTGCTGTGCGTGAGAAGACCCCGCAAGCCAAGTAAGATCGTTGCCAGTGCCCCTGGACTGGTTCTTGTGCGGGTGGCACATGAGATGCACCATTTTGTGCGTGGCCGTTGCCAGTACCGCCTGACTGGCTCCCGTAGGATTTTCGAGCGAGATCGTTGCCAGTGCCCCTGGACTGGCTTGTGCGGGTGGCACATAAAAGACACCATTTCGAGCGTGGCCGTTTTCGTGCGGGTGACACGTAAAAGCACCCACTACACTCTCTGAGTGGTTGGCGTTAGGAAGGGCATCCAGCTGTAGAAACTCTGCCAAATTAGACTGGAGCCTGGTGTTGCCATCCGGTTTCACCAGTCCTCAGTCAAATCGTCCAACCCATGCTAGCATGGAAAGCGGACGTTAAACGATGATGATGATGATGATGATCACTAACCCACACATTCTCTTCTCCAAATTACAATACTGATTCAGACCACTACACTCAACCAAAACACTATCTAAAAGGAATATAACAGCTTGAAGTGGGGCAGAAAAAAATCACTAACAAAAATAAAGCATCTGATTACATTCCGCTTTTATGTATAAAATACTCAAATCTTAAGAAAATAATATTAGCTAAATACACTAGCTGTCAGGTCACCAACCTTTTGTAGTGTACAAAAACAACACTGAACACACTGTCAAAATTTGAAACTTCCCCAATGAAATACCACTCATTCTTTTCAAACTATATGTATATGACTTTCTCACACCTCCTCAAAGCTTACACACAGAATACAAAAACATAGATGTTACATATAATACCTCAACAATATTTATAGCACATATAGAAGACAATAAAGAATAAAAATAATACAAACATACTTACAGGTACCACATTTAACCAACAGAAAGAAACAATGGTATATAAAGAATATATTAGATCCATTATGGATCCTAGCAGAGCTGCCAGTTTATCCATAACAAACCACAACACTACAAAAAACATGGCATCTTTACATCATCATAAACTGTAAACGAACCACACTCATAGACCATCTACACAATTAAATAAAAGAACTAAAAATGAAAGACAATCTGCCACTATTTGAAAAATGCTCTCAAAACATAAGATATACAGACAATAACTCCAAACCAGAGCAGCTTCTCCCAAAACCCAACTCATAATAAACAAGGATGAAAACACATACATATAGAAATAACTGTAGCATCAATAGCTTCACTAGGCCTTCATTACTACTCTAGTATGTCCACCAACAGTCAGTGCAGAAGAAGAGCAACTGTTACAATCAGATCAAGTCCATTAGTCAACATTAGAATCTGCATATGGTCAACATTAGAATCTGCAAAGCTTACAGAAATAAACTAGACAGTGGGAAGAATACATGCCCAGACTATTACACTGGCCTCTGCTCCTCAGAGCTAGCTGGTTTTATAACTCCACAACTCATCTCTCCACCTCTTGGCACTTCCAGTCACAGTTTTCTCACACTAACAACTATATCCATTCCTTCATCTACAGAACATCAGCCTCTAGAAATTCCTCTCTGTTCACGTCTTTCTTGCAACTGTTAACATACAATAGTTCAAACAGATCATTAATAGCATCAATGTTACCAGACTTGGTGGGCTTGCAAGGATTGTGGGCTCTGCCCTTTCCACCAAGTTAGTCTTGTAAATCAAAAACATTGAAATGTGTTTCAGTAATTGTCACACTTGACATTAAAGGAACACACCCAATACAACAATAAGAAATCATAATCAAAGATCTGATGGAGAAATTCAGTATCTAGATACAAATTTTTCTTCAAACTTATCACAATCAGCTGGTGATTATACCAAGAACAAGAGAGACCTTTCTATATTAACTTGAAGCTAACAAAGAATTATAACTATGTAAATTTTGTAGTTCTCTCTCTTTCTCATACACACACACACATCATCATCATTTTATATTCACCTTAAAAATTGATATTCTTTGAATGGTTCCTTATGACCCAAATCAGTTCTCATTCAGAGTCACTGCCACCTTAGATGGTTTAGAGGACCACATCTTGAAAATATGTTTCATTTCTTGCTTGGTTTCTATGGTTAGATGCTCTTCCTTTCACCAACTACTTAACAGAGAGTATTGAATGCATTTTGCATTTTATCATGGCATCAGCACTTGAGAGGTTGTTATGTCCTTAACAAAATCATAAGGTACTTGACATCACTTGAATGCCAACTACTTTGTAGAGTGTACCAGGTGCATTTTATTGTGACACCAATACTAGTGAGGTCACCATTTGATTTTTAAGATTAAAGAGTCCTCACTTATTTATGCTGTGCCTGTTTACTCAATGCATTGTAACGAATTGGAGAAATGGCAGCATGCTGACAAGAAACTATAAGAGTCAAAGGAACAAGATAATAAGGTTGATGGTAACTTCAAAGTTTCATTGTAGACTGGATTTATCAGATGAAACCATAATTCCAAGACAACCATTCCTATATATCTGCATGTGGTTGTATGGTTAAGAAGTCTGCTTCCCAACCACAACAATATTGGGTTAAGTTTTATTGCATGTCACTCTAAGCTTCTACTATAACCTTGGGCCAACCAAAGCTTTGCAAGTGCATTTGGTAGATAGAAACTGAAAGAAGCCTGGTGTGTGTGTCTTGATACTGCATGATAGTTGCAAATGAATGTCACCATCATGTAAGCAATGTTCTTCATTTCCAATCTTCTGTGAAAACATATTTAGTCAAGAGGAAATATTATCTTACTTGGAAACAGGTGATGGTTAGTAACAGAAAGGGCACATGGCCATAGAAAACCTGTCATATTTGAGCAAGGAAATGTGAATGTTAATATGATGGTGATGATAATACCTCCAAACTCTACATACATATGTACAACCAAGCTGTTAGTTTTGATATCTCTATATTCATACAATAGCATGTTCCCATTTATCTTTTGTGTAATGCTAAGGGAAGTAACTCAAATAAAATATATACAGTCATCAGTTATACTTGTAGTGGTAGCAGAGATGCCAGCAGTGATATTGGTGTTGATATTAGTGAATGAGAATAAGAGATAGACAGACTGAGTGATGAAAAGAAAAGAGACAGACACACACACAATTATTAAGTAAGAAAATGGAGAGATTTAATGGATATAATTTAATTTATCTATTAATTAACATTGCCTACAATTGTTTCAATTTTCACTCAATACAAATTACAAATATATAGAATAAAATAAGTTTGCCTTTTGAAGATTTAGAGCAAAATATCACTAGGGTGAAAAGACATGAAGGAAGCTACATGTTGATTGGTTGAGATACTCCAATAGACTATGTAGATGAAAGTTGTGTGTGCGTGTTAATAATCTTATTTAAATAATAATAATAAAGTATATAAAACTGTAAATATAAAACTAAGTAAAAGTAAATAATGAATATTAATAAAAATTAAAAAAATTAAAATAGTCAAATTTTAAAGTATACAAAAATATAATGATAAAAAATAAAAGGTAATAATATAATAAAAATAAATAAAAAATAAATACTAAAATAACTGAAATAAAATGAAAATATGAAATAAAAATATATGTGCATAAGATAAAAAAAATAAAATTAAAAAATGAGAGATAAAATTAAGTAAAAATTTAAATAAAACTGTTATAAAAATGGATGTCTGTGTTAATTTGTGAGTGTGTGTGTGTGTGTGTGTGTGTGTGTGTATTGTCTAAGTTCATTTATGTGTGTGTTACTATATTTATTCATGTTAGTATATGTGGGTATGATAAAAATATAAATAAATAAAATAAAGTAAAAATTTAAATAATAATAAAACCGTTATAAATATGGAGGTCTATTGTTTATGTTAATTTGTGCGTGTGTGTATATGGATATTTATTGTCTCAGTTGATTTTATGTGTGTCATCATCATCTAACGTCTGCTTTCCATGCTGGCATGGGTTGGACGGATAGACTAAGGACTGGCAAGCCAGGAGGCTGCATGAGGCTCCAATCTAATCTGGCAAGGTTTCTACAGCTGGATGCCCTTCCTAACATCAACCACTCCAAGAGTGTAGTGGGTGCTTTTTATGTGCCACTGGCACGAGGGGACCAGTCAGGCAGTACTGGCATCGACCATGCTCCAATGGTGCTTTTTACGTGCTACCAGCACAGTATATGTAAGTAAATATATGTGGATAAGATAAAAATAATATAAATAAAAAAGTAAGTAAAAATTAAAATTTTTAAATGTAATAAATATAGATGTCGATTGTTTCTGTAAATTTGTGTGTAAGTGTGTGTGTGTGTGTGTGTGTGTGTGTGTGTGAATGTTAGTAAAAAGCTAATCAAATCAGATCAGTTTATTTATATATGCGTTTGTTTATAATTTTTTGAAAATAAAAGTCAGTCTTTATAGTCATTTATTACAATTAATAATTATAGTTATGTGTATGTATGTATAAATGAAAGACACTACAACATATGTTAATATTAGATAGACATCAATATATATTATATGTAATGGTAAGATAATTAATAAAATATGTAAATAAGTATTTATATTTGTGTGTATAATAATTTGAAAATAAAAGTTAAGCAATATATATATATATATATATATATATATATATATCATCATCATCATCGTTTAACGTCTGTTTTCCATGCTAGCATGGGTTGGACGATTTGACTGAGGACTGGTGGACCAGATGGCTACAACAGGCTCCAATCTGATTTGGCAGAGTTTCTACAGCTGGATGCCCTTCCTAAAGCCAACCACTCCGAGAGTGTAGTGGGTGCTTTTACATGCCACCGGCACGAAGGCCAGTCAGGTGGTACTGGCAATGGCCATGCTCAAAATGGTGTATTTTACGTGCCACCTGCACAAGAGCCAGTCCAGTGGCACTGGCAACAACCTCACTCGAATGTCTTTTTATGTGCCACCAGCACAAGTGCCAGGAAGGCGACGCTGGTAATGATCACGCTCAAATGGTGCTATTTACATACCACTGGCATGGAAGCCAGACAGCTGCTCTGGCAATGATCACACTCAGACGGTGCTGTTAGTGCTCCACTGGTACAGGTGCCATCACAATTTCGCCTTCGCTTGCCCCAACAGGTCTTCGCAAGCCGAGTTTAGTGTCCAATGAAGGAGACGTTGGCATGGGTGCCAGTCGTCGAATTTAGTTCAATTTCGATTTCACTTGCCTCAACAGTTCTTCGCAAGCAGAGTTTAGTGTCCAATGAAGGAAAGGTGCGCATAAGTGGGTTGGCTACACCCCTGGTAGAGGCCTTGGCTTGCCGGGTCTTCTCCAGCACAGCATATTTCCAAAGGTCTCGGTCAGAAGTCATTGCCTCGGTGAGGCCTAATGTTCGAAGGACGTGCTTCACCACCTCAACCCATGTCTTCCTGAGTCTACCTCTTCCACAAGTTCCCTCAACCGCTAGAATGTGGCACTTTTTCACAGTTATCCTCATCCATTCTCGCCACATGACCATACCAGCGCAGTCGTCTCTCTTGCACACCACAACTGATGCTTCTTAGGTTCAACTTTTCTCTCAAGGTACTTACACTCTGTCAAGTATGCACACTGACATTACACATCCATCAGAGCATACTGGCTTCATTCCTTGCGAGCTTACGCATGTCCTCAGCAGTCACGGCCCATGTTTCACTACCATGTAGCATGGTTGTTCGTACACATGCGTCATACAGTCTGCCTTTTACTCTGAGCGAGAGGCCTTTTGTCACCAGCAGAGGTAAGAGCTCTCTGAACTTTACCCATGCTATTCTTATTCTAGCAGCTACACTTTCAGTGCACCCTCCCTCACTACTAACTTGGTCACCTAGATAGCGGAAGCTATATATATACTCTCGGAGTGGTTGGTGTTAGGAAGGGCATCCAGCTGTAGAAACCTTGCCAGCATGAAAAGCGGACATTAAACGATGATGATATATATATGTACATATATATATATATATATATATATATATATGTGTGTGTGTGTGTGTGTGTGTGTGTGTGTATGTGGAGAGAGAGAGAGATGGAAGATTCTAAAAAGTGAGAGGCTGAGTAATAGGTGAAGTAAAGTAAAAGAACTTGTCAAGAAGAAGAAGCTGAAAGTTGTATAGAAATTTAAACACCAAGAGGGAGGAATAGATGAAAGACTATCAAGATGTGACAAATTTGTAATGACACTGTCTTTAATCATCTTACTTTCCTAACTACCTCTCAGTATGTCAATTTTCTTTTTTTTTCTTTGCAAGTGTATTTTAGTATACAAAATAATGACATCTTCACTTACAAGTATTATTTTGCTACAAAAACAAAAAAAGGTGCTGAGATCTGTATGTGTGTAAGTATATATTTATGTTTGTTAGTGTATGAGTGTGTATGTATGTATGTATATATATAACAGGGATTAATCTTCTCTCTTGTCTCCTTTGCACCACATGGGCTCAACTCTCCTCCCCTCTTCATCTAACCTCCTCCCCTTGCCTCTCTCCCCCTCCCACCTCTCCTCTCTTGCTCCTACTTGTCACCCCTATCCTCTTTCTCTCTTCACTCATTTCCACCTTCTCCTTCCCCCTTCATCATCAACCCTCCCTCATAAGCCCACCCCACCTTCCCATCTCATCCCTTACACCTCCCACATACCCCACCTCTACCACCACCCTCCGCCTATCCACATACCCCACCTCAGCGACATTTGTGCTGTGTATGGAGAGGGTGCCATAGTTGAAAGAACTGCTCGTGATTAGTATGCCAAGTTCAAAAATGGAAATTTTGACCTCAAAGACGCACCTCATTCTGGCCGTCCAGTTGAGTTTGATGAAGAGCCATTAAACCAATTTTAGCATGAAACTTCTTGTCAAACGACAAGGGAACTGGCAGAGAAAATGGAATGTTCCCACACTGGTATAGAGAAACATCTTCACTCAATGGGAAAGGTTCAGAAGTGTGGAGCATGCGTTTCGCATGCTTTAAGTGACAACAACAAAAATCAACGAACCACAATCTCTGCTGGTTTGCTTGCTCGTCACCGCTCAACTCATGGACACAAGCAATGATTTCTTTACCAAATCGTTACTGGTGACAAAAAATGGTGCCTGTACATCAATATGAAGCAGCGTAAGGAATGGCTTAGCCCTGGTAAATAAGTGACATCGTGCGCGAAACAAGATCTTCATCTGCGTAAAACGATGTGCGTATGGTGGGACTGGGAAGGGATTATCCATTATGAATTGCTTGAATGAAGCCAAATGGTCAATGTGGAACTCTATGTTCAACAGATGGAACAACTCAACACGACTATTCAAGAGAAAAGGCCTAATCGTCAGCATGGAGCTCTTCTGCTGCATGACAACACCCGCCCTCATATTGCCAATATGACCAAGGAAGCCATTCAAACGCATGGCTGGGAAGTCCTGCCACACCCACCGTACTCTCCTGATTTGGCACCAACGGATTTAAAACCGCTTTCGATCTATTTCAAATGTTACGCGTGGAGTTTCATTCAATACTGATGCAGAATTGAGAGCTTGGTTGGATCAACTTTTCTTGTTGAAATCGAGTGATTTCTACCAACGAGATATAGAAAATCTTGTAGAACGTTGGGAAGAAGTTGTAAACAACAAGGGTGAATACATTATTGATTAATTAGTTGTTATTTTTTATGAAACCTTTCAAAAAATATAAATAAAAAAAAACGGCAGGAACTTAGTTGCCAACCCAATACATCTGAAACCACACAGTTTTATATATATATATATATATATATATATATATCTTTTGTTAGGCTATACTATTCTTTCAGCCTTGAACTTTTTCCACCAATTGTAATTCAGAAGACTAATGGTGTCAAATAAGAATTTACCTTCTCTTTGGCTGGCTACCAAGAATAACCAAACCTGGTTGTCCAACTGTGAAAAGGCATAGGAAGTATTTTTTGCCCTTTTTTATTCTAATTAATTGCAATTAAATGCCATTTTCTTTCTTATTGTAAATATCGGTCAACTATTAGATCCTTCATCTGGTGCATAAGGTGAAAACATGTTATCATGAACTGCTTATTACTGTTTTATAAACTACTAGCCATAATAATCATTTAGCCAATAATTAGTGTATTCCTAAAATGCTTCAGTGAGATTTAAAAAACAATTTTTTCTTATCAAGCTATTGGTGTCAGTCAAATCACTAATGAATTTCTATCCTAAATAACTTATAAAAATAACAAGCTTTGAAAAAATCCAGTCTTAAGCGTTTTACCTTTTTATAAAATTTAATTTACAAGTGATACTAAAGGCATTCATGGGACTTGTAGCCTCTTTCATGAAAGGTGGAATAGATGTTATCTTCAGTTTGAACATATGTTGGTCAACATTTAAAGGAGAATTAAACAGGAAGCATATTTCAATATCTCAGCTCTGAGGACAAATAATTGGTACACAATGTTTAGTTCAAGATCTAAGAAGTGACAGTGTAAGGATATTAAGATGAGAAAAATTGAGTTTTTCAGGTACTGTAGGGGTATGTAGCTTGCTAATTTTAAGAACCAGAGGTCATTTTTGTGGTAGATGCCAAGAGGGAGAACAAACCATATGTAGTGCATTGGTTGAGTGAATCTTTACCTCTTTTTGGATGCAATCTAGACTGGTCATATATACAGTAACAGAATAGCCTTAGCTAGGAGCAATACTTTATTCTGGGTTGCACTTATTCTTATAAAAAGCGAGCAACTGATTGGATTATGGCCAAATCTTTGGAATAGTTTTGGCAATGTTTATACATGCAAAGTCACTATGATAAATCAGAGATTATAAGGCCTTGCACTTCTAGTAATTTGAAGGCTTTAGTTGTTTTGTTCACTGATAGAGAAAGTGTAATTCAAAACTGTTTCTTTGTTATATGTATCATAACTGGGCCGGTACTATTAACAGAGATTAGAGTGTCATAATCCCCATAACAGACAAGATTTCACGTAACTATGTTTAGATTTCAATGAATTCATAAATATTAATTTAAAGCAACACAAGAACCAATATAAATGTTACTCTGAAATAAAAGAGTTTTGTACACACTATTATTGTTAAGATACATTGTTAATGGTTTTGTGATCTTTAGACGGACTTATTTACATATACGTTGGCAGTGTTATCATTAAAATCCATATCACCTACTACACCTTGAAAATTTAGAACAAGTGATGTACAAAAAATTTTAATTAAAATGGCCTACATATGGTGACTTGCTATAAATAGCATTTAAGACTTCATTAGATCATACCTTAACATAATAAAAAAAGAAAAATACATTACTCAAAGTCCTGAGCATATAAAATTATAGAATTATCACAGCTGGGATGCCTTTGATCATAGGGTTGGTTGATCAGGACTAATCTGGAGCTAAACAACAACAACAACTAATATTGGTTTCAAATTTTGGCACAAGGCCAGTAACTCCAGGAGAGGGGGTTAGTTGATTACAGCAGTCCCAGTGCTCAACTGGTACTTATTTTATCAACCCTGAAAGGATGGAAGGCAAAGTGGACCTCGGCAGGAGTTTGAACTCAGAACAGACAAAATGCTGCTAAGCATTTTGCTTGGCTAACAATTCTACCAGGTTGCCACTTTATCATTAATAACTAATATTCACATCATTCATCTCAAAAATATGTAATCATTCAGAAAATTCTTATGTAAAAATATAACTTAATCCATAGTGCTAAAGGATAAGGTATATTGAATATTTAATAGAATGTAAAACAGATATACTTAGAAGGGCACTGATCTGATGTTGACCCATAAATACAGTATTCTAATATAGTTAAATTTTATACTCAGATTTTTATCTAAACTTGTAGAAAATGAATATATCAAAAATAATATTCACAAAGCTTCATTAGATTATCTAAAACAATATTAAGAGCAAACAAATAATCACATCATCTCCTTCAATCTATCTCTGACATTCACTTTAAGTGTCAGAGTGAGGCAGACAAACATTGATCTGAAAATCAAAGATATGTTTTTTTGTTTTTTCTATATGAGTTAGTCAGGGTTTTGTTAGGAGCATGGCTGGCACCACATCAACCATACTGTGAATAAAGAAACTGTATGGAAGCTCATCATATGTTGTGTATGTATGTGAGAGAGAGAGAGAGAGAGAGAGAGAGAGAGAGAGAGAGAAAGAGAGAAAGAGAGAGAAAGAGAGAGAGAGAGAGAGAAAGAGAGAGAGAGAGAGAGAGAGAAAGAGAGAGAGAGATAGTGTGTGTGTGTTTACATTCCACATTTTCACATGGAAATATTTGAGCAAAAACGGTTATGTTAACATTCCTTGTTAACAAACCATCTTGTAATTCTACAGTTTCAATGAAAAGTGGAATAAGAATATCTAACTTGCAAAAGAGATAAGGGTTAATGACAGGAAGGACAGCTGGCTGGAAAATGATGCCTAAATAAGTATTTGTTCAACCCATGATAGCATAGAAGAACATGAAACGCAAAACAACAAAGAAAGCTGAATCTTAGCATATATTAAATCATTTAATAATGAGTACACATATATTCTGTGATAAATACAACATATTCAACAGATGTTATCTTCCCTAATAATAATAATAATCCTGATGATTTGCTCCATAAGCAATAGAATACAAATCTTCCACTCTATAAAACATAAGGGGTCTGATATTACAAATTTTGCACATTCTATAAAATTAATGGACAGACAATTATCCAACTTTTTCAAAAAAAATTTTTTAAATAACAAACCCATCTTCGAATCCTTAACTAGCAAAATACTAAAAAGAAGGGCTCTGTGATTTTCAAACCTACTGCAGAGTTAATATGTCAATACAGAAACATACACTTCTTTGATAATGACTATTGAAGATACTGAAAGTTCAGTCAAAATTTACAATACTTCTCACCAGTCAATGATGGATTCCTTGCTAACCTGATGGGGTGAAAAAAAAAAAAAAATCACATCAAAATTGCCAACTAATTTTTTCAATCCTGGATTTAGCTGTATGTGAGTGTGCAAAAGCATTCCAATACATGTGAAAAGTATATGTGAAGTAGTGACTATCTATTTATTCTTCCAAGTTACTCATCATATTCTGTTAGTAACCGACAGCTGTTGAGGACATTTACAAACATGCAATGGAATTATTTAATGGAATTAATAACAATTTTAATTATTTAATTGAATTATAACAATTTTACAGCTATAGTCAATCACCTGAGGATGCTAATATGATGAAACTTGAAACACTAAGTGAATGTTTGAGTGAATGAATGAGTGAGTAAATGCACGGGAAAATGAGGAAAGCAGTGAATTGGCAGAGCTATTAGAGTGTTGGATACAATACTGCAGTATTTTTGTTCTGACTGTTCTGAGAAAAAATCTTGAGTGGGTTAATTTTGCCTTTTATCTTTTCAGCTTTGATACTTTTACTATCTTTTAGAAAATAAGAGTATCAATACAAAGTATGGATAGGTGAAACTTAAAAGATCTGGCTAGATGCCTTGTGGTGTTCCAGTTCACTGTTTTTTGACAGCAACACCCACAACAATACTGGTGCCTAGTTGTATCAACTAAAATTAGTAGCCTTTCTCTTCAGTAAACACCAGTGGAGTACAAAGAAAAGATTTGTATGCATGAGAAACTACAAGCGTTCCTTAAAATAAAATCTTGCATAGACCAGCACATCCATGTGCAAATGCATGATCAATGTTGATGGACGGAGGCCCTACATGAGTAAGGGTATAAGAGAGTGAATGAGTAAAGGAGTGTACAAGTCAGAGTGTAAGAGTATGTAAATGAATGTGTGTTATTGATGCTGTAATGTGACAAATGGCACTAATGAAAGTTTAGGAACAGCAAGAGTCAAGTTTGCAATACAGCATCTTCCACATCACATGATTTAGCATTCCAAGACCAGCATGTTTTGTTTTGGTTCTATCAATGCAGTCATTATTATTGCTACTTAGCACTAGCCACCACAATCAAAAATGCCTTTTTTTTTTTTTTCAAACTATCTGAACTACATTATCTAAAATTTCCTTTCTTTTTAAGTTGTAATTTGAGAAAGTTTTGGCTTTTTTAGAAGATCAAGTAACTGCATAAAGGACTCTCTTTTTAGCTCAAACAATCAATGTTTGCCACAGTAGGTCAAAACAAGAAAACAACTACTCTCAGTATGATCTCTTCTATGAGAAGTGTATATTTAGTACCTTGATAGATTTTTTCATATGATTTTTAAAAAATAACTACCATTAACTCTAAGTTGATTAGCCAGTGTAATTGCTGTTTCTGCACTTGCTCTTGATCCTACCATACACATACTTACACAGTATATACACATACATGCACACAAAACATTGAGTCACAAATGTATCTATAACTACTCCATTTTCTAGCTTTAACCTAGTTTTCGAAAGAGAATTTTTTTTGTGTTTGTTCAACAGAGCGTTGATCTGCGTAAGATTTGTCTGAACTATTGTGATATTTTTTAACACACCTTAAAATGTACTTAATAAATCAGTACAACACATTTAAACTTTTCCTCACAAAAATTAAAAGCTTAAGCGAATTCATTTAATTTGTTGGATTAATTAATTCAATTCTCTCTTATCAGCTAAATGTTTCAGATTTAAAAACAAAGTAATATTTCTATAGATCCATAGATTTTTCAACACATTTTAAAAATCGAGATCAGCAGAAATTAATTGAATGTAGTTGTTGAAAGCAAATAAGGGAGCTCCTATATGGTTAATCAATCTTCTAGGAATAGCCAAGTTTCTCTAAGACCACAAACTATTGAAAAAAATGGAAGACACACTGAATAGCTCTAGTTATATTATGCTTGAAAAAATATGGGATTGTCAAGTCTGGAAAGCCTATACTCATAAATTTGCTCAATTAGAATTGACAGAGTTAAATAACAACCACTACCATTTTTTATTTTACTAGTCATTCATGTAGAAGTTTTTTCTTATGTATTTATTAAAAACTCACTAAGAAAATGAAACTATGCACTAACTGTCCACGAGGTGATATTTGAATTTCAACAAAACTTTCTAGTTTGTGTTAAATGATTACTTCTTGAAGTGTACGTTTAAACATGTTTCTTTACAATAATTTTTTCAACAAAGATCTCTCAAATGTATCCTGAATTACAACATTGGTTCGAAAAATATTTAAAGCAAAATATTAAAAAGTTTTAAAGGAAAATCAACTAGCAATCCTCATTGGAAATGCTGTTATTAAAGACAGCTACTACTACTATTTGATCAATTTTTAATACAGTGAGTTTCTTAAAAGAACAACTTCTAGTTTTGCCAAGCAATTATTGCTACAATTATTTATATTGTCATAAAATGACATCAGAAATCTTTATGATTTGTTTTAACCGATAACAATTTTATAGTATTCTCTAATGCAAAATATTTTTGAAAAAGAAATGATGATGATAATGATGATAAATGCATTTTAGGTTCACCAAGTGAAAAAGATTCAGCTTGAAAAAATTAATGCAATACAAAATTTCACTTAGCACATTAATTTGAATATATATACCCCTCACCTCCATATGACCAACAAGCAACACTGCACTAATATATAATAGATGGATTTAATGAGCTTCATAAGAGGTTTAATTTTTGTGATAAGGAAATAATAATCACATGAACAAAGTAATCTAGCTACCTCATTTTACCAACATAAAACCTATTGGAATGAAGGTATTTTGATAGGCACCTAAAAGGTAAAAAAATCATCTAGCCACAGTTGTTATTCAACCCATCAACAAGTATACTGTCCAATCTGTCTCACTTGATGTCATCATCATTTAGTCTGATTAAGTAAGCACTCTCTAAATAGAAAATAATTTTAATCTATTCAGATTTAATTTAGCATGAAGCTATAACATTATGAGGAGAACAATACAAAGCTATACCCTTTTCCATGTAGTTCCAACCTATAATCAAAACCAGGTTACAGATTTCATTTGCCAAGAACTTACATGCATGTCACTCAGTTTTACTAATAGCCACTTAACTGACAGAATAGAATTCTCTCTTTCTCTCTCTCTCTCTCTCGCTCTCTCTCAATAATATTTTACTGTCAGAACAACAGCAGTCTGTTGTCATCATTATCATCATTTATATCCAATTCCCATCATACTGGCATGCACTGGACAGTCATTTATACTCTCTTAGATGGGTTGGAAGGCTATATCTTGCTCATAAGTTGGCTTGGTTTTCATGGTTGGATACCTTTGCTAATGGCATCCACTTTATAGAGTGTACTGGGCTCATTGTTTCAGGTCACCAGTACTAGGGACTTATTTTGCCTTTGACAAAACTAGAGAGTTCTTAACCCAACACTTTGAGTGGACTGGATACATTTCATTTTGGCACTAGCGCTAGAGAGGAGAGAGGTAAAGAAATGACAAAAAAAAAACAAGAGGTGGATAAATGATGAAAGATGATATCAATTGTCCAGTGAGGAGTAAAGGGAAAGTGTATGAGGTATATACATGTCTGTTGAAGTTGCTTAAGTTTATACCTAAAGATGATGAAAGAGATAGGGTAGAGAAGGAAGAGTGGTGTATTGGAGAGTGGTCACAATTGAGCTTTGCACTGAGTTACTAACCCATCAAGATTAAAGTATTTTCTAATCTTTAAGAAACCTGGTTACCTTTAAGGTACAGTTTGGCAACATTATGCAAATGAAACAACAATGAGATCTCAGAGACTGTGTTACCTGGCAATTGCAATTACTCAAATTTTGAGAAAGAGAGAGAGTCTTGGTACTATTGAAGAGAAGTCATGCACTCATTGAAGGATGTTTTCTATCTGTCTGTTCATGATGGTTCTCATGCAAAGTAAGAGGATATTTTTGATGTCAGTTCTGGCTTAAGGTAGAAATATCTAACACCTTAGGCTGTTCACTTTGTTGATAATAAAGATTTTTGGCTTTGTCTGAAATGTTGGCTATTTCATCTTGTAACATATTAACATGTCAAACTTGTTCATTTTTACTTTTCTTGGCCTCCTTTCCTATAATACACTAACATAAATAGCTGCAAAAATTTAAATAATATTACTTAACTCTCTTACATGGCAATATATATATTTCTAATGTAATATGCTGCCTGTGTGTATCACAGTAGGTAATAAAAAAATTATCACAAATATTAGAAGGCATCAGTAAACTTTTTTTTTCATTATTCAACTAGTGTTTGAATTATATGAAACTATTGTGAAAGTATATGTTTGTGATTGTGTATTGGGCAAACATTTAGAGATATACGTAAATAGTGATCCAGTATATGAATCATAGTTTAATTTTGCTGAAACTAAGAAAATGATTTTTGACAATGAATCAAAATGCAAAGACGACGTTTTAAGATTAAGCACACTCTTGCCTTTCATAACCAAGCGGTAGAACATGAATACATTAAATCTCATGGGTAGTCATGAACCAAGTCAGTTCTTAGTTGGAGTAACTGCTCTACTAAATGGTTCAGAGTTTGTTTTCTATAGCTGGATTACCTCCCACGCTTTACAATGCCAGTACCGCCTGACTGGCACCTGTGCCAGTGGCACATAAAAAGCACCATTTGAGCGTGGTCGATGACAGCCCCACCAGACTGGCTTCCATGCCAGTGACACGTAAAAAGCACCATTTGAGTGTGGCCAATGCCAGTACCACCTGACTGGCCCACGTCACGTGCTGGTGGCACGTAAAAAGCACCCACTACACTCTTGGAGTGGTTGGCATTAAGAAGGACACCCAGCTGTAGAAACCTTGCCAGATAAGACTGCAGCCTGGTGCAGTTTCCTGGCTTGCCAGTCTTCAGTCAAACCGTCTTACCCATGCCAGCAAAGAAAGCAGACATTAAAAAATGATGATGATGATTGGCTGCATTATATTGTGCTCTCAGTACTACAGATGTTGTCATGCCTTTGACAAGACCAATGAATCCGCTCTATCTCCATTCATTCACAAACCACTTTACAGAGTGTACTGTGCCTATTTTATCATTTCATCAGTTCTAGGGAAATTGTTGCATCCCCAGCAAGACTAAAGAGTAGTCCTTATCCTACATCGTTAGCTTACCAGGTTACCTCATTCCCAGCTGAGAGAAGAGAGAGTGATGAAAGGTAACCAGGACAAGAAAGGGGTAACTGGATAGAAAGAACATGAGAGACACAATAGGGGAAGAAAGAGTAGGTGAGAGGAGGGAGACTGCAAGTAACAGAAGAACAGGAAGTGAGAAAATGCTGAGGGAAAGAGTGTATGGGAGAAAAGAGAGTGCTGGAGTAGAATGATGGTGAGAGAGCATGATGGAGGAGAGAAAAATAGTGATAGGTGTCAGCACTGAATGATAGAGAAAGGAGTAATACAAGTAGAGTGAAGATGGGTGCAAGTAAGATAGTAAAAGTAATGGATGTCAAGAATAAGTGACATGAAAGATATACGAAGGATGTGAGGGGTATTTGAGGATATTTAGTTATCAGTATATTACTCTCTTGATAGCAAATAAAAAGTTCTATTTCTTTCAGTTCCCCCACAGCAGATAGAATGCCAGCACAAGAAACGAAAAGATATGTAGCCTTTGTTACATATGTGCAGAACACAACAATTTGTAAATTGCAAACTTTCTCAGCCTTGCAAGATCTTTTGTGCACAAAGTTCAGATAAGCCCCTGGCAGGAATGTTTCAACTGTATCAAAGAGAGAGAAAAAAAAAAAACATTCTAGATGTCCAGACACTTATGAGAACACTGCAATTCATCCACTGGGTTGAAAACATTATTGATAATGATCCCAGCACAGAAAAAAAAACACTTGATCTAAGCCAAGCAATTACTTAACAAGGTTAAAAAACCTTCATGAACATGGCATGCTCGTTCTTTAATTAATTTCTCTTCTCTGAAGAGAAAAACTTTGACCAAGACCAAAAATCTAACAGAAGTGACAGTTATGTACAGATCCTTCTAATGTTTCCAAAATGATGTACACTAAGTTTTCAGTAACTGTGATAGTTTTAGGAGTGGTGAGTGATGAAGGCTATGTCATGACACCTCACATCATAGAGTCTTATAAGTAATGTTGCTGGATACGTTGAGGTGCTTCAGACAGGTATTAAGGATGGGTGAAGTATACAGTGAAAGGCCATGTATGTTTCAACAAGACTCGGTATCTGCTCACAAAGCCCACATAACCTAGGAATGAATGTCAAAACAATATTTACTATCATATAACACCAAACTTGTGTGCTCCAAACTTGCCAGATGTAAATCACATGGACTACTACATTTGGAGCATTGTTGAAAATGAGATTAATCAATACCCTCACAATACCCTAGCTTCAATGAAAGCTACCATTGCTCAGGTGATGTCCAAATGAATTGAAGCAGTTATTGAAACAAATGGTAGACCCATAGAATAATCTTATAAGAAAGCTTATCAAGAACATGTGCACAAATTTTTATTAAAATAAATTTGTTTTTTTGCAAGATTACAACTGCTTTATTAAACTGCCAAACATGTGAGAGAGAGAGAGAGAGAGAGAAAAAGAGAGAGAGAGAGAGAGAAAGAGAGAGAGAGAAAGAGAGAGAGAGATAGAAAGTGTGTGTGTGTGTGTGTGTGTGTGTGTGTGTGTGCACGCACGCACGCAATGGATAACAATAAAAAAAGATGGTGGTAAGCGGGACTAACTTCAGACGCATCCAATGCAATGTTATCCTTCCGTGCACCAGTGGTGTAATTTAAGAAAGACAGGACAATAGAAGGAAGGAACACTGAAAAGGGAGAATGAGTGATTGATAAGAGTAATGAATTAAGAGAGCAAATTTTTTTCTTGAATGAGTTAGGCAAGTTATCTCCAGCACAGCACTTCACCATAAATCTCTGTCCTTTGTCATCTTTTTGAAGTTCAGCCTCTTGAGATGTCTTCGCAATTTCAGACAATGCCTTCTTTGGCCTCCCTCTTCCAAATGCTTGCCTTATTTCTAATCTCCATAACTTTTCTGCATTCAAGATCCATATCTGACAACAATGTAATATGACACTTCATCCATAAGCATTGTATATAGTCTGCCTTTTATTCTGAGAAAGAAAGTCTTTGTTGTCAACAGAGATTATAGCTCCCTGAACTTTCTCCACCTTGTTTTTATTGATAACTATGCTTTTGGAAGACTCACCACAACTGCTAATGAGGTCACCAAGATAACAGAAGTTACCAACTATTTCTAGGGAGTCATCCAAGTATTTCAAAGAATTTAATCTCATGCACAGACATGGCTGTGTGGTTTAAAAGTTTACTTCTCAACTACATGATTTTGAGTTCAGTCCTATAATTTGACATTTAGGATGTCCTCTACTATAGCCCTGGGCCAACCAAAAGCTTATGAGTGGGCTTGATAGGTGGAAACTGAAAGAAACCTATCATGTGTGTGTGAGAGAGAGAGAGAGAAAGAATGCTTCCTTATCTTGACACCACATGATAACTGTAAATGTGTAATCATCAGAGAAGCATTGTCATTTATTTTCAATCTTCTGTGAAAATATGTCTGAACTTGGAAAAATATAACCTTGCTAGGAAACAAGTGAGGCTTGGCAACAGGGAGGGTATCTGGCTGTAGAAGACCATCTGCCTTAAAGAATTCCATCTGACCAATGCAAGCATGGAAAAGTGGAAATTAAAACAATGATGATATACCCTCCATACTAATTACTCCTGTGCATTTGCAACATATGAAGTCTACCTTCCTTGTTAGTCTGCTTCTGAACCCACTATATAATCTCTGTGTGTGTAGGCAACTCTGGGAGAATTTAAATCACAGTGATGCTGCTATTAAACTGCTTCTCAGTTAGTGTAATTGGTGCTACACCACTAAACTGTTCTTTTTTTTTTAAATTTAAGCAAAGTACAGTGAAACTATATGGCACCTTTCAAAATGGCACAACAATACCTTAATTCATGATCTCTATCTAAGTCAAGCAATCACTGTATCTATCTTATCCTTTCAATATTTTATTTCCAAGTGCACACACATGTAGAGAGAGAACAAAGATAGGCACATATCATTTGGCCCAATGGCTAAATAACACCTGCGCAACAGGTGTTACATATTTCTGTCAGCTCACAAAAGTTTCTGCTTAAGTTAACAGGAGAATAAAATATCTATTCAAAATCTATTCTTTTGTAAAGATATTAACTAATAAACCAGTTTTGAAGAATTAAAAACAAGACAAAAGTAAATAAAAATTTATCAAGTTCTCACAGACTGAGAACAATACAAAAACTACAGAATAATCATAATTTTGAAATAATGTTTTTTGAGTTTCTTATTTCAGATTAGGCCAAAAACATACTGGGTTCTCACTGAAGCAGCAAAATAATTTCACAGAGAAAACAGACTTTAAAAAGATCCTAACAATACCTATGCTTTATTGTACTATAACAATAGTAAGTACATTTATATTAATGTACTGTTGAAAGTTAGTAGTCTTACCTGTAAAATATATTCTACACAATATTTGTCATTATGATACACTCAAGGCTCTCCAACCCATAATAATCTCTTGTTAGATGTGTATTTCCACAATCCGTACTACGTATATTTAACAGTGACTAACGCAAGTGAATGTGATACAGTTATTTAGAAAATACTTTTGTTTGATTCAGTATAAACACCATTCGTTTTGTGTAGGAATTTTCTTAATGAAGGGTTAAGAGAAAAATGAGAAAATAATAAGCCAGCAAGTTTCCACTTACATCATTGCCATGACATTTTAGTAATTCCATTTCATCTGCAGTAAAACTTGCCATTGATATAGACTTCACTCTGTGGGGAGGGTTTAATCCACGCCTGTAAAACAATTAGTTACTTTTTTTAAATAACATCTAATTTAAAAACATCCATTACAGATTAATATTTTACTAAAGATTCTATCAAATCTTTATTAATATCTGAAAGAAATATAATACACATTTAAGAAATAAATACTTTTATGTGAGAAAGGGACAAAACTGAAGAAGCCACAAATAAAATGAGTCAGAGAAAGAAAAGAAAAAAATTTTAAATATCAGATATTAGACAAATTCTTAAACATTGAAGAAAGAAGCTCAAGCACATGTCAAATTAACCCATGGCTTAATAGCAACTACACGACAGATACAGAACCCTAATTTCAGGATATAATCTGTAAATTCTACTATTAACAAGCAAATTTTAACAATTTAAAAAACTATAACTATGGTATGTATGTCATTATCACTATTTTACATCCACAACATGAGTTAGACAGGTTACTGCTCTCCTAGACAGGCCCTAATGTCAACCACATTACATAGTGTACTGGGTTCATTTCATCAAAGCACCAACATTGCAGGGTTTGTATATTCTTAGTACCACTTGATCATCAACCATTTTACAGAGTGTACAGGGTGTATTTGTCTGTGGCACTAGCACTGTTGAGGTTGCCTTGACAACTCAGAAAATTAACATACACACAGGTATGCATGATTACAGACATAGACATGTTGCATGTCTATATCTATAATCATGCATGGTATGCATCCACTCAGAATCTCACAAGTAGGGTGTCCTACAGAAAAACTAAGGCCAGATTTGGAATCAATAAATAAATTGAAATAAACAAACAAAACAAATACCATTTTCATCCATTGGGTCTCAGAAGATTCCCTACTTCATTAAAATTCACTTCTAATTATTCAAGATATTGAGGTGAAATTTGATATACTATTCAATAATACTTTACTGATAATTTAATAAGTTTTATTGGCCTTGTAGCTGTTCAATTACAGGAGGTGCAGAATTTAGGGTTTGAGAACAGAAAATTTTTGAGGTGACGTACAGGGTTTCAAAAATTTTTAGTGTTTAGTAGGAACAGAAATTTTTTTAGGAAGAAAAGAATTTTCATGAAGATTAGGAAATATTTATAGGGGCCAGAAGATTAAAAAAATTTTATTTTAAATTTGTTTAAAGAAATAATACATTGATATTGATAATATAAATAAAATTATTGATTTGTTTGAATATTAATATTTTATACTAATTTATGCAAAAGTTTTACTGTTTTTATAAAGTTAAATCAATAGCAAATGAGATACTTTTTCATTATTTTTCTAGCATAAATATTCATTTATTCTCATTGCATGACTTACTTTGCTGCATAAGAAAAAATTCTATGACTTTATTTATAAAGCAAATCAAGTCTGTGTAAAGTTAGTTTTAATTTTAAACCTATAAAATGATGAGCAATTTACCAATGTTAAATAATTTTAAAAGTTTCAGTTTCTGTATCTTCTTCAATATAAAATAATCACATGTTTGTATCTGTATTCCTGATTATGTTTCCACTCAAAACCTTGACAACATGTTGCGTTGCCATACAGAAAAATTAGAGCCAAATTTAGAATTAGAAAATCAGATAAAACAAAACAGACTCCAAGCTGACAACTATCCAAATCTTCATGATACCTGAAACAAAATTTCTTTAACAAAACCTAACAGAAGACCACTGCGAAGTCTGCAATAGAGTTAAAGAGAATGTTCTGCAGGGCAACCACAATAATAACATCACACTTTTTTTTTTGGATATGTTTGATTGTTCAGGAAAGAGCTACATAGTTAACACACTTCTTAAATGTTTACTCAACAGGTAAAACTGTCCTAGTTACAGCATCTTCAGGTATCACAATAACACTACTTCAGGGAAGGCAAACATAGCACATTCAAGATTCCACTCAACAATTGCCTATGAGACCAACCAACAATAAAAGATCACAGGTTCTAATTTTCAGACTCAGCAAAATAATAATTTGCTTAAACTACTCTGTGAAAAACAGTATTTAAATTATTTTAAATGTTCAGGAAAAATTAAATAGTAAAAATATGTTTGATAAACTATAATAATGGATTGTATTTATAACAATTTTTATTTCTAACATTAGCATGTCGCATGTGTACATGCATGTGTGTGTGAGAATATTTAAATTATAGCAACCTCAATATTTTGATTGGTATTTATTTAGCTGACCCCACCCCCACCCTTCAATGGTTGAAAGGAGAAGTCAACTCAGGTAAATTTTGAATTACGTATAAGGACATAATTAAATACCCTAAAACATTTGTTCTGTTACTTTATTAATCCCATCAATCCACTACACAACTATAACAAAAATAATACTGATAATATATAGTTGTTGATACATTGAGGAAATTTACAACTCTACCTTCTGACAAATAAATTACCTTTATATATCTATGTAATATCTGTCAAATATCAGCTACATAATATAGCTGAAATTGTTTTTGAATTCTGGGCAAACAAACATATTTAG
Source organism: Octopus bimaculoides (assembly GCF_046866305.1). Lineage (NCBI taxonomy): Eukaryota > Metazoa > Mollusca > Cephalopoda > Octopoda > Octopodidae > Octopus > Octopus bimaculoides. Next base: position 22,171,170 of record NC_142930.1, on the reverse strand, counting down.
AAAACATGTTTCTTTCATTCTGCCTTTTCATCTTACAGCAGATAAATTCTAGTTTCTTGTTATTCTGACTCTGAAGCAAGCAACCTTTTACTAATTTGTTCAGATTATTTTCAAAGAAACCATATCTAGCTTTATTATAATCATATTCCCAACACTAGCGATAAACAAGCCAACACAGAATCACAAATACATGTTTATATTCTGTTTACTGCAAAATGCTTAGCAATCCCATCTAGGTTCTCCCCTTTTACTAACTTTGACCTTACTTTGTATGTCTGCATAAAAATACTCTTTACCATTCATACCAACCAGTTGGTTGTAGCCATACAAGAGCACTATCATCAAAATATAGTTTCCCTGCTAAAAACTGAACCCAAATCACTTGAGTGAAAGCCAGAAATAAGGTTAGAAAATATAAACATTTTCAGTTCAGTCCTGATTTACTCATTACTAAAGGAGAAACAATATAAATTCTATATTTATAATGAAGAGCACAACTTTGGTTACATGTAAGTAGGATTTGTAGGCAGCAAAATTTGCTGAAAAGCAATATAGGTTTTACCTCTAAAAATAGAAGCTAATTTTAAAAGCAAATATGTTTTTCTAGACATCATAAGACAAGTTTTGTATGATACATTGTAGGTATGATGTTAAAGGCAGTCATGAACAGTTTCATTTTTGATGAGTGAAATAAAGTGTTGCCTCTAGATTTAACATATTGTTTTCCATTCTTACATGAAAATCTCATTGTCACCTTAACATAAGTCCTCCAACTGGCTATCAAGTTTATAGGTCAACTGTATGTCATTCCTGACATAGCAAGTCCTAGTCTTTCAGAGCAATATAGCTCAAATATCTTTAATTTAACTAAACATCGTGAAAACAAGTATTTTCTACAAATTAATTTTTGGGGTAAAAGAAAGAAGTTTCAATGTTGAATTTAAACATAAATTACTCCTACTCGATTAATCACAATACATTTTCTTTTGTAAATATTGTAACCATTCTGAAAATACTCCTTTGGCAAGTTGATATTTCTTTCAATACAAAGTAATGACAATGTACACACACACATTTCGGTATCCAAGCATTATAAACAAACCCTCAGTCTTCATTAATTTGCTACCAAACAAAGCAATTGAAATATTTTTTTAAATCCATAAGAATAAAAACAATTTTCAAATATGATTTAAAATCAATTATTTCCTTTTTTTTTAGAAATATAGAGAAATAAAAATTTAGAACATAAATTAATAACGATCCTCTACAAAATATCTATTTTATAAAGAGACAAAGTCTTTGTGCTTTGTTAAGTGGACATGTGACAAGGACATAAATACAAGTCTACATTTTTGTTATAACTGCTATTCAAACCTGTAATTAAAGCAACAGAATAGAAATATGTTCAAGTGAGAAGTGCTTATATCTAAGTGTAATAGTAATACTAATAACAAATAAAATGGAGTATTTTGTTGACTTTGAAAACCACCATGTGTGTGTTTGTGTGTGTGTGTGTGTGTTTCGACATATTCTGGAGTGGTTTCAAGGACGGAGCAAATAAGACTGCTTTTTAGATGACTTTCTCATAAACTACTGATAGTTGAAATATACCTATTAAATAAACAGTATCCCAAAATTATATTGTGAGGTCAAGCATATGTTAAGTGTTTTCTAAGTGGAGAAATGCTTGGTAAAATCTGAGTAAAGATACTAAGTCTAAATCTTCAGATGTTTATATTAACCTAACATTGTAACCTTTATCCCAAAAGGAGCCAACATCTATTTTTCCATTCTAAAACAAACCTTAAATGGTGATAAATGATAATGCCTACACAATACCACATTTTCAGACATCTTAATCTGTATCAATTCATCATCATCATCATCATCGTTTAACGTCCGCTTTCCATGCTAGCATGGGTTGGACGATTTGACTGAGGACTGGTGAAACCGGATGGCAACACCAGGCTCCAATCTAATTTGGCAGAGTTTCTACAGCTGGATGCCCTTCCTAACGCCAACCACTCAGAGAGTGTAGTGGGTGCTTTTACGTGTCACCCGCATGAAAACGGCCACGCTCGAAATGGTGTCTTTTATGTGCCACCCGCACAAGCCAGTCCAGGGGCACTGGCAACGATCTCACTCGAAAATCCTACGGGAGCCAGTCAGGCGGTACTGGCAACGGCCACGCTCAAAATGGTGCATCTCATGTGCCACCCGCACAAGAGCCAGTCCAGGGGCACTGGCAACGATCTTACTTGGCTTGCCGGGTCTTCTCACGCACAGCACATTTCCAAAGGTCTCGGTCAGTAGTCATCGCCTCGGTGAGGCCCAATGTACGAAGGTCTTGCCTCACCACCTCAGCCCAGGTCTTCCTGGGCCTACCTCTTCCACGGGTTCCCTCAACTGTTAGGGTGTGGCACTTTTTCACGCAGCTATCCTCATCCATTCTCACCACATGTCCATACCAGCGCAATCGTCTCTCTTGCACACCACAACTGATGCTTCTAATGTTCAGCTTTTCTCTCAAGATACTTACACTCTGACGGGTATTCACATTGACATTACACATCCAACGGAGCATACTGGCTTCATTCCTTGCGAGCTTATATATGTCCTCAGCAGTTACAGCCCATGTTTCACTGCCATGTAGCATGGCTGTTCGTACGCATGAGTCATACAGTCTGCCTTTTACTCTGAGTGAGAGTCCCTTTGTCGCCAGCAGGGGTAAGAGCTCTCTAAACTTTGCCCAGGCTATTCTTATTCTAGCAGCTACACTTTCAGCACACCCACCCCCACTACTAACTTGGTCGCCCAGATAGCGGAAGCTATCGACTACCTCTAGTTTTTCACCCTGGAATGAGATAGAAGTCGTTTCCTGTTTGTTTACAGTCTTTATTGCACCTGAACATCTGCCACAAACAAAAACTAACTTGCTAGTTAACCTGCCTTTGATATTGCTGCACCTCTTATGTGTCCATAGCTTGCACCGGGTACATCTTATAGAGATACTACCTACTCCATTTCTACATACTGAGCAGGGCCATCTACCTGAAGGGGTTTGTGTTTTATCTACCTTCCTACTTATTAGGATTTTGGTTTTAGCTAGGTTGACTCTAAGGCCCTTCAATTCTAGACCTTGCTTCCACACCTGAAACTTCTCCTCTAGTTCTGATAGTGACTCCGCAATTAGGGCAAGGTCATCAGCATAGAGGAGCTCCCAGGGGCAACCTGTCTTGAACTCCTCTGTGATTGCCTGGAGGACTATGATAAATAAGAGGGGGCTGAGGACGGAACCTTGGTGGACCCCTACCTCTACCCGGAATTCATTGCTGTACTCATTTCGAACCCTCACCTTACTGGCAGCATCTCTGTACATGGCTCGCACAGCTCTCACTAACCATTCTTCTATCCCAAGTTTCCTCATTGGCCACCAGATAAGGGATCGGGGGACCCTGTCAAAGGCTTTCTCCATGTCAACGAAAGCCAGGTACAGAGGTTTATTCTTAGCTAGGTATTTCTCCTGCAGCTGTCTCACTAGAAATAAGGCATCAGTAGTGCTTTTACCTGGCACGAACCCAAACTGCATCTCATCTAAATTGATTCGCTCCCTAATTAGTTGGGCTATGACCCTCTCTGTAACTTTCATAACCTGATCTAACAGCTTGATGCCTCTGTAATTATTTGTATCTAAAGCGTCACCTTTACCTTTGTAGCAGTTGACTATGATGCTGCTACACGGGTGACTAGGCTATAGCCAACACTGCCAGATATTTTGAGCATCTCTGCAGTGATTCCTGATGGGCCGGGGGCTTTCCCGGTCTTCATACTCTTAATTGCTTTATCTACCCTGGTACTATCAACTCGGATAGCTGGTCCCTCTATTGGGTCGACATACGGCAGGCTCTCTTCCTCCCATTCATTCTCTTTATTAAGCAATCTATCGTAGTGGCATCTCCAGACCTCTTTCTTTGCATCCTCATTTAGTGCAAGCGTACCATCATCCATGCGAACACATTTCTCTCCTACAACATCACTATTCTCTCTCCTACACTGTCTTGCAACACGAAATACCTCAAGTCTTTGGTCCTCACGGCGCAGAACATTGGCAAATCTTTTCTTATCTGCTTCCCCTCTGGCTAAATAAACCTGTCGCCTAGCCTCCCTTCTGGCACATTGGTACAATTCCCTGCTACCACCGTTCTTCCAGTCCTTCCAAGCCTGTTTCTTTTGTCTAATAGCCCTGTCTACCTCCTTGTTCCACCACCACGTTACTCTGGGTCGGGAGGGGACCTTACACCACCCACAAATCTGGTCGGTGGCTTTCAACAGGTTGTCCGGCAGAAATCTCCAACTGTAATGTATATCATTGTAAAACTTGACCCATTTGTCACAAATCCACCATTCCCATCCTTGCTATTGCTACCCTCAATTTTTCATTTAAAAGCATCATTTTCACACATTATCTGTCAATACTAACACTATCAGCTTTTGCATACACTAATCAATAATTCCAATATCCAGTTGTTTATTCAACACAATATGTACATATGCAATACATATTAATTTTCTACCATACAAAATACTGCTTGTATGAACTCTAATAAAAGACCAACTGCAATCTCATATTATAATTAATAACTATATAACTGTCATACATAATGAAAACAGTGATGCAAAAACACTTAAATATATAATTATTAAAACTACCTTTAAAAAAGTATAAAACTAGCTACTTCTGCAGACAACAATAAAGAAAAAGTGATACACCATGTAGTAGATCTAGGTGAAAGCAACAAAGTAAATCTTGGCTATACCAGAACTTTAACATCAAATTCTACCTTTTTTTTTTTTTAAACAAGAACATACTTTTCTCTTAGTAACTGCGACTGGCTGGGAATCAGTGACTAAATGCAGCAATATATTTTCCTTCCTTATTGTTTTACATCTTTAATTTTTCTGAGGAGCAAAATAGGAAATTTTAAGATTTTGACAGTTGGAAGCCCTTCCTGAAGTTACCTGCTCAACCATGAAATAATAGTAACACCTATGTTTTAGCTAAGTTAACTAAGGATTATTAATGTCTCTGTTTAAGGATATAGCAGCATGGCCATGACAAGGGGTGAACTAATCTCAGTGTTATTTCTTTCACATTTTGCAAACATTTTGCCTCATAGTGTAACACTGAAACATTTTCTAGATGTGCCAAGCCCTGCATGAAGCAAGTTTATCCCACAATAGGTACTGTGCAGCTAATAAAAAAGATTACAAGAGAGAACACTGAATAATCTATATAAACTAATGACTTTGAAGATAACTCAAATGACATTGGTAAAAGGTTAATCCTCCTGTTAAGAGATGCAAATTCAATGTATGCAATCCATTTTTCAGACACAGGATATATATATATGATTTATATGCATGTGTGTGTGTGTGTGTGTGTGTGTGTGTGTGTGTGTGTGTGTGTGTGTGTGTGTGTGTGTGTATATATATATATATATATATATATATATACATGCATGCGTACGGGTTTAAACACACAAGCACGCAGGCCTATATAATAATGCATACACACACACATATGTACATGTGTGTGCGTATATCGATATACATTTCTTTCTTTCTCTCTGATTCCTCTACCCACACTATCACAATTAGCCAGTAGAATAAACTCATAACTACTTATAGAAACTTGACCATTCTTACTACTCTTCTCTTCCAATTTGTGGTTTACTATTCACTTTAGAAAAGTGAATCACCCCATCTCACACACATTCATTACTTACATTCTTACCTCTTCCTACCCCTCCCCCTCATAATATCTTGACCACCAACTAACTCCTTTTTTCACTTTTTCTTCCTTTCCTTCTTTTCTCACCTTTTCCTTTGCCCTCTCCATTTTAACATACACATCTCTTCTCTCCCCTCAAACCACTTAATACTACCACTACATTCTCAGTTTCATTCATACCACAAGACCCCTTTGAATGAACAGCTCATAGAATCTACATCTCCACACTTTCCATTTGTGATGACAAAATATGAACACCTATTGGAATTTACATACCACGGACAGGAAGCATTTCTACCACTTCTACAAACCACTTTCCTTGGCTAATAGAACTGCAACTATAACATTTTTATACACTTTTATTTTTTATTTCTACATTCATTCTATTTCCCTATATACTCCTTATTTGCTTCCTTTTCCAAAATAACTCCTCATACTGCACTCTAATATTTCCTTCTATTTAACCATCATGCACTGTCTCTGAAGAAGGGATATCCCTAATATCCCAGAAACAGCTGTAAGACTAACTTTCTCTTTATAAATGTCCTGAAAATTCCATGCAGCCTTGGCTTTGCTGTCTCATTTTATTTCACAAACACACACACACACGCATGCACGCGCGCACACACATATAATTGCTATTGTTTAATGTCTACTTTTCCAAGCCTGCTTGAGGGCAGACAAAGGTATCATGGGGTAGAGTTTTCTATAGTTGGATGCCCTTTCGAAGTAAGGTAATAAGTTTATCAAGTGACAAACAGATCAGACATGTTTACACATAAATTATTCCTCATTTTAGGGTACTTACCAAATATTGAACTGGATTTTAATATAATGACCTGAAATACTCCAGTAATATAAAAGGTATGATGAAAATGCTAAGAATTTTTAATAAATTTTACCAAATTTGCAGCTATATTTCTAAGTTCATTAGTGAAAACTTAAATGGAATTTAGGGATAAGATGGGATGCTTTTGAGATTAATTAATTTGATCAAAGTTTACTGTTTCCCCACCATATATAAAGATAAGGCTATTGGAAAAAAACAACATTCCAAAATATAAATTTGGTATTTCCAGGATTGTCTTATCACAATATCTGTTTAAATACAAGGATCATACAGCCTTACTTGTTTTAGTAATTAGTCAGAAGAGAAAGATCAGTGCCCATGAACTCTACAAGGGTGGGCTGAAAAGTTCATAGGCTGACTATGAAGGAGTGATACTAGAAATCTTGCATGCATTAATTTCAATGCTTCTTATAAACAACTGCATTGTTTCTTTCCAATAGTAACTAGTAGTGACTTTTCTTGAAAATGGACAAAATTTTGCCTTGTGCTGTTATTAAGTACCTGCATTCAATGACATTGGTTGCTACTCCAGCTTAAAATAGTGCAAAAATGGGCAGCTGAATTTAGGAGGAGAATGAAGAGTCAGACCCAAAGTCTGAACGTCCTGCAACAGCTACCACCAAGGAAAACATTGTGTTCACCTCATGATGATGGATGATAGGCAATTGACTATAAATCAAACAGCCAATGCTATTAGCATATCTCATAAGAGAGTTGAGAATATTCTGCACAATGAACTTGGCATGACAAAGGTTTCTGTTTGGTGGGTGATCACATCACAGAAAAATTTGACTGTTTGAGGCAGATCCAGCTGGTTTCTTTGAACATTTTCTAACCTTGGATGAATGTTGGCTTCCTCACTGAGCCAGAGACAATGTATGCAGTGGAAAGACCTCTCCTCACCTGCTCCAAAGAAGGCCATGGTCATTTCATCTGCAGGGAAGGTGATGACCTCAGTTTTTAGGGTTGCAATAGATATGTTTGTTGACTATCTTCAAAAGGGCCATACCATCAATGGAAAGTACTTAGCCAACTTGCTGAGGCAGTTACAAAAGGCTATCAAAGCCAAACGACCAGGAAAACTGACAAAAGGCGTCTTATTTCATCAAGACAATTCTCCAGCACAAAAGTTCTTGGTTTCAATGGCTGGCGTGCATGACTTTGGCTGTGAACTGGTTGATCACCCTCCCTATTCTCCTGATTTGGCCCCATCTGACTATCATCTGTTCCCCAACATGAAAAAACACTTGGCTGGGAACCAGTTTGACAGTAATGATGATGTCATATTTACTTTTGATGACATTTTTGATCAACAGGCTGAAAGATTCTTCACAAATGGGATCCAAGCACTGCAACACCAATGGATGAAGTATATTGGCCACAAGGGGGACTATGTTGAAAAATAAACCTTATTTGGTCACATTCCATGAGATTATCTTGATCAGCCAATAAACTTTTCTGCTGACCATCATATAGACCATCCTAAACTTATCAGATTGATGCAGTTGATTTTCAGTTTAAAGATTAATTGGGGAGGGACAAACAATGAAAGAAATTCACAAGACTACAATTCTGGGGAGGAAAGATTGAAGCATGGGAATGAAAACTGTAAAAATTAAGGATGAAAAGGAAAGAAAATAATGTACATGTTCTCATTTTTTAAGTTAATCTCTACAGATTCTCAATAGAAATTAGAGCCAAAACAGAAAGTTTATGTATTGTATATGAATATGTTTAGTATACAATGTGACTGAAGATAAAAATAGGTAATGGGTGTATATGCATCCATTAATTGTTATTGCTCTTTCATCAGCACCACATTCAACCCATCAACTATCTACAAACGCATCACTTAAATACCCACTAAGTTTAGTGGTGTAACATTATTTAGATAGACCAAGTTATATATTAAACATATTCAGTTTAGTAGTGTAACAATGTAGATATTATGATACTTGCTAATTTAGACAAGTAGTGATAGAAGAGACAGAAAGAAAAGAAACATTTGAGCCAATAATTGTAGCAATAGGTAACACATAGTTGATTAGTTGTATAGACTTCCTTGTAAGTGGGATGTTAGTGTGAATAGAGACAGCAATCTAGCAGATACGTGAACAGAATTTCAACAGGAGTAGCTACACTTAAATTTTAAAGCACATTGATGAGGGCCAAAGTATTTAATGGCTCTGAAATAATCTTTTGAATACAAAGTTTGAGTTGACTAGCATGACAGTCAGATTGTAAAGTCAAACAGCTGTTATAACTTGGAGAGCTTCAGTTAATTGTTGTTCATATATAAAAAGGTTGAAGTATAAGACTGTTTCCTTGATACATAAAGAGAGATTAAGAAGCAACCATGCTGTTGAAGGAGACTAGTTATATCATCTGTATAAAGGTCTATGTTGCTAGAAGTGGTTACTGTGTAGAGGTCTTCCTCTACAAGATAACCTAGCAGACATAAACTGAACTTTGAAGTAAACATGGGTTGCATACAGCCCAAGCACTGCATCTTGTAATGAAGTAGTCTAACACAAAACTTTCAATTCAAAAGATGAGAGGGAGGTGATGTCCAGCTATCATGACATATAACTGAAGGCTTTCCTGATATCAATAGCATCGAGGCTGCTTTTGCTAATCTTCTCAAGGGCAAGAAGCTAATGATGAGTGACACAGGAGAACAAATTTCCAGTAAGTCTTTATAGTAGCCACACTGCTACTCACTCTAAGTGACAAGAGATACAGATGATTCACCATGTCTGTTTTCATCACCACTGAAATGGTGGAAGTAGTACTTTTTAGGAGTGGGGCAGACACATCATTGCATGTTTCTATAGACATTTATGCAAAAAGATTAAAATGTTTGGAGGATAGACCACTGTGAGACACACTATTATAGGATAATTATTGCATACTTGTCAAGAGTGGTTTGCCTTATTGGGTTAAAATAAACAGAGAATACTATGAGGATACAAACTATTTAGTAATTGAAGCACTGAGACAGAAGTGCAAACAATCACAGAAACCTTTGATTTGATAATCAAACTTACCAAAACAAAAATTCTTCAGAAACAACCATTTTTACTTCCAAAACCTCTTGATTTTTATCAACTGTTTTAGAAGTAGAGCAACATTCACTGTTACAGGACAAAGTAAACCAGAGCATCCCCTTCCCAATTACCTCCCACTATTATTTAACAAGCACTTCATCTTGTGTAAGTATGAAACATAAACAATTTGTAAGGCAGATGATCTGAAAACAGTAGTGATTATCAATTCATGCTTCTAGTACATCTTTCATGCATACCAAATACTGAAGATGATCAATCTTGAACATTTTAACAAGATACCTGCCAGTTCAGTCATGCAAAATGAAGTTCACTTTCTTTGCAATTTCACCCTAAAAAATGCTTTCTTGAATGGATGACAAATTGACATGGAGATTAAATGAACATAAAGACCATAACTTAAAAGCTTAATGTGTTTACATATCAAACTTTAAATTATAAGGAATCAAATTTAGACTGATCACCTTAACATGCAATTATGAACTTATTGCTGCAATGAACTTCTTTGGAAGAAGCTGGGTCAATGTCTATGTGAAAGATGCTATACTAAAATCAAAACTGCAAGAAAAGAAAAAAAAACTGAATAACAGATAGCCCAATAAAGTGCAAAGTTTATTAAACATTCAAAGATAGACTAAGATTGTGATTAGCTGCCTTCATTGTTAATGATATTAATCATCATAAACACTGACTGGACATTTTATCTGTTGCAGTTTTGTAAAGATAAAATACTCAAGATAAAATAAGTTTTAGATAGTCACAAAATTACATCAAATTCACATCACCATCATTATCATTTAACATCAGCTTTCCATGCTGGCATGGGTTGGATGGTTTGACTGAGGACTGGTGAGCCAGAGGCTGCACCAGGCTCAATCTGGTCTGGCAAAGTTTCTACAGCTAGATGCCCTTCCTAATGCCAACCACTCCGAGAGTGTAGTGGGTGCTTTTTATATGCCACCGGCACGAGGGCCAGTCAGGCGGTTCTGGCAACGACCACGCTCACAAGGTGTTTTTACGTGCTACCTGCATGGGAGCCAGTCCAACAGCACTGGCAACGACCACACTCGAATGTTGTTTTTCACATGCCACCGGCACATATGCCGGTAAAGTGATGCTGGCAACGAACATGCTTGAATGGTGCTTTTCATGTGTCACCGGCACAGGAGCCAATCCGTGGCCCTGGGAACAATCACGCTCGGATGTGCTTTTAACGTTCCACTGGCATGAGTGCCAATCAGGCGGTACTGTCGTCAGCCACATCAGCAATTTTGATTTTGATTTCACTTGCCCCACTAGGTCTTCTCAAGCAAGGTTTATTGTCCAATGAATGAGGGGTATTCATAAATGAGTTGGTTACACCCACTGGCATAGGCCATGGTCTCACTTGGCTTCTCAGGTCTTCTCAAGCACAGCATATCTTCAAAGGTCCCAGTCACTAGTCATTGCCTCGGTAAGGCCCAATGTTTGATGGTCGTGCTTCACCACCTCATCTCAGGTTTTCTTGGGTCTACCTCTTCCACAGATTCCCTCAACTGCTTGGGTGTGACACTTTTTCACACGGCTGTCCTCATCCATACACAACACATGACCATACCAGCGCAATCGTCTCTCTTGCACACCACATTTGATGCTTCTTAAATCCAACTTTTCTCTCAGAGTGCTTACACTCTGTTGTGTATGCACACTGACATTACACATCCAGCAGAACATACTGGCTTCATTCCTTGCGAGCTTACGCATGTCCTCAGCAGTCACGGCCCATGTTTCACTGCCATGTAGCATGGCTGTTCATACACATGTGTCATACAGTCTGCCTTTTACTCTGAGTGAGAGGCCCTTTGTCACCAGCAGAGTTTGGAGCTCTCTGAACTTTGACCAGACTATTCTTATTCTAGCAGCTACACTTTCAGAGCATCCACCCCTGCTACTGACTTGGTCCCCTAGGTAACGGAAGCTATCAACTACTTGTAGTTTTTCTCCTTGGAATGTGACAGAAGCTGTTCTCTGCACATTTTCAGTGTTTATAGCACCTGAGCATTTGCCACATACAAAAACTATCTTCCCAAGAGCACAAACAGCACAAGGAACCATAAAATCATAATTACAATAGACAAACACCCAGCTGCAGAACATGAACAGAGATACAATGATCTGTCAATGATGGAATTACAACTATAATGGTTGATAAACAGTATGAATAATATGACATTGTTTTGTAAAAACAAAATGAACATTTGGAGTGAATATCTGAAACTCAGCCTCTATGATCCGCTTAAATAACCTTTCATCTTCTGGAATGGTCAAGATGGATCCATTTTAGCTATGGTAGACTGACCTATGAACAAGACAAGAAATTGGATGATTGGTCAGTTGCAAAGCATTCTATGTCTATCATTTCATGATACAGTCTCAGTTTAACCAAGTTCTGTAATTCAAAGAAGTGACCAGCCAGTTCATAGTGGGTATGTATGCCAAAAGTTGAGTTAGTGGTCAAGAAAACAATGGTTAGAAGTGTTATTATTAGTTTATTTGTAAATAATTGTTGCTAATAAACCAAATAAAGGATCATAAATAAATGTGTAAATCATTAATATCAGGGATGTCAGTTTAACAATCTAACTGGAGAAGAAAAAAAAAATTAACAACAATTTACAAGTTAGTAATTAGAAGCTTCAAAGCTCCACAAAAATGGGTAGATAGAATATATAAATACATAAAAAAATTGTACAATATTTCATGTTTATTTCCTCTATTCATTCTTCTGTTTATATCTTCTACTTTTTCAATATAACACTTTAGTATCATTTTCACAAAAGAGGAATGTAGCACCTCAAGTCTTGTCAAAAGTTACCTTAAGAGTGATCACACTAAAATAATGTAACATAAGACGGAAAACGATCATGAAGAAGACAACCCTTCTGGTACTGGTGGCATAATAGAATATACTCAGGATATATTGTTAAAGAAATAGGTACTAAGCAGAGTTCTTCAGCTGTAAAAATATTCATCAAATCGATATCAATGGACAATATGATCACAACGATAATTATGTAAATGTGTACTTATGTATCAAATGTTAGCTATAGTCGAGGTGAACTAACAGTCAATCAGGTCAGCATGAAATATGTTGATATAATAGATAGTTGTTAGAGAGGCTATTTCTGGCTTTGTAGCTACAATTTACAATGTCTTGAGGGAAATATAATTTGACTTTGCTAATAACAAAGATTTTCTTTCAGTATAAACAGACAGTTGAATGACATAATAGAAGTATGCTCACTGGTTATTCAATATCAAAGTCAGTAGACAGAACTGAAGCAGATGAAAACTGGAGAAAGCATGCATTGCTTTGAAGTAGTGATAATGATGCAAATGGAATGAGTTATAAAAAGTAGTTGTGTAAAAATTTTTTAAAAAGAGTTGGCTATCAAAAGATTTATAAATTTTAATTTACAACAACCTGAAACATACATTTGATTTAAATCATCACCTTAAATCTAGCATTTAGATGTATAAGTGTGGATATTGCAGAAATTCACCGACTCCGGACTATAATAAAATATCGAAAATAACTATATTTAAAACACTTGGAAATCCTGATAAATGAAATGAAATCAATTTATAAAGTACAACCTAATTTATTTTTTAATTACTGATTAAGTTATTTAGGTAACCTATATAATACAGAATTTCCACTGAATATCATTAGTACTTAAGCAAGCTTGACTGCATCATCTCTTGTATCATCATACTTATGATACTTGACAAATATTCAATCAATTTTGTTGAAAGCCCACTTTAATTCATTCAGATATGTATTTAATTTTTGATTAAATAATATTAGTTGCGAAGAATTGCCTACAAGATTATATTAAACAAACTTTTATTTGAATTTACATATGTAATAAAAAAAAAAAAAAGCCACTTGGAATTTTATGAAACAGAAAATTCAGTTTGAAAATAAAACAAACATAAGACTAATAAATAAAAAAGCCTATCTGAAAAGAGTTTTTTATATTATAAAAAATCAAGCAAAAAGTAAAATCTATGCCTAAATAGTGTACATCTGAATATTGCAAATATTTTTCAAGGACTTTCTCTTCAGATACACAGTAGCAGTGACATTGAACTACTGATATCAAGTCTAAATCATACAATAGCCATTTTGTAGTAACTCTCAGCAAGAGACATATCTGTTCACTGAACTGATGACAGATTCCAGTCCAACTTTACAATAAATGATAACAAAGACAGAGCTATATGCACTTGCTCAAAATGCTCAACTGATAAATAGCTGTAAAACAACCTTAACTCTTGAAGTCCAGTAATGCTTTTAGAAACTAGAGATTTTGATGAAATGTAATTAGTCCAATATGAAAAACATAAAAATATCACTTAGAGTTTTTACTTGTTGTTTTCTCACTTTCAGGTCAGCTGAATGCGGGTAATTTCACATATATTTACAAGATATTCATTACAGAGCATTGATTTCATATCTCAGAACTGAATTTGTACTTCAACTAATTTCTTTAACTTGGAAGCTGCACAATTCTCATTAGAAAAAGCATTCTGAGTTATGCCTTCCATTTACAGATTCTGTAAGGCCTAACAAAATCAGTAGTATTTACTCTTATTACAATAATCATGCTCTCATCATAATCCCACCAGTATGTAGAGACCCTAAATTTCAAATATATCAATAAATTAATGTTTTATTTTTTAGTCCTTTCCATTTACTAATGAAAGCATCAAAGCCATGATCAACTGTGTGATAACTCCCTTCCAGCACAAAAACGATCATATAAGTAGCTGGTGTATACAGATGGCACTGAAGTATCATGAAATTAAGTCATTAAGTAAATCATTAATAAACCATATCTCCAATTCTAACTTGTTGTTTGAAGTATTAACCTCAAATACCCATTCAGCTATTGTGCCTGAAAATCAAAGGCAGAAAAAAAAGCTTAAGGAATTCACTTGATAAAATGTAAAAAATAAACACACATAGTACAAACAAAGTATTTTGACAAGAAATCCTTTTTAAAATGAGACCACACTTCATCTCTTGCACAGAAGAGTGTTTAGTTCCTGCTTTGCAGACACAAACACCAACACTGATTGAATAGTAGTTATGCACAATTCAGGAGTTGGCAAGGGTTGTAGTTACTTGCAGTACAGGCATTTAAGAGTTAATCTTTATAATTATCAAAATCTTATTAACCACTTTGTCAGACTCTATGAAATATATAGTAAAATGTTTCCTTAGACTTTAGATCTTTTTCATTGAAAACTTTATATATCCATCTAAAAGATAACACCATGTCTACTGAATAAAAAAGAAAATTGCAGTGACACTATTATTCTAACAGACAACTTGTTTAATCAGAAGGTAAAATTGCTGGAAATAATTAACAAATGCTTCCTTATCTACAATGCATGACAACAGCATAAAATGTGTTTTACATGACTTGCTTTAGAAAGAATCAACCAGTAATCATCTGTCTGAAATTGATCAGTATGTTTATAAATCTATTTGGTAAGTCTAACTTTGTTGAAGGGAATGTGCCAACTTTTAGCAAATAAATATTCCAACAATAATAGTCAACTCAATGTTGAAGACCACCTACAGTAGCCGACCTTTTCAAAAGATCCATTAAGCTACTGATTAAGCTAAGCCAGAAAAACAAAACAATAGAGTATTGTTTCACCTTCTCAAATATATCTTGGTCATAAGTCACTGAATTACTAATGATATTTCAGTAAAATCATAAATTTTAATAATTATTACCATTTGCATTGTTTAACCAAGGGTTAGACAGGTCAATCCATCAATCTCCTTTTGTCTTCTACTAAACTTTTATTATATATACGTATATAATAAAGCCAACAGATATTTATATAAATATAATTTCTTCTCGATTTTATTCAAGAGTTGGTAATGAATGTGGCATTACAAACAACTTTCAGCCTACATCAGTTTTATGGTGAGGGAAATTGAAAAATTTCAAAATCAGTCTTGAGACAATAATGTTGAAAAACCAATCAACCACTGGGTCTTTACAGTCAGATGTAGACACCAGGGTGGGAGGAGGCATTCACTAGGGTTGGGTGTGACAGACATTAAAGCAGGATGTAGTGTAAACACCAGGATGTGTGTCTGTGTAGACACTAAGATGGGGTGTGGTATTTACTAAGGTTGGGTGTGATTTATACTCCACAACTTGATTTGGCATTTGTTCCAGGGTTGGTACTGATATTCTTGAATTCCTCACAGTGGATTAAGTATTGAAGGCTGATTTCAAGATGTTGAACCTTATGAAAGAGATGACAAAGGATCAAGATATGTGGTGCATTTCAATACTCAAGACCTACCCACCACAATAGAACCGATACATTAAAACCAAGGTCCCACATAAAAAACAGTACACTCTGTAAAGTGGGTAACATTTCCTAATGTCACTCACTTTACAGAGTGTACTGGGCATCCAGCTGTAAAAACCAAACCAAAACAGACTATGGAGCCTGCTGTGGCCCCTGGCCTTGCTAGTTCCTGTCAAGCTATCCACCCCATGCAAACATGGAAAAGGGATGTTAAATGATGATGATGATGATGAATACACACACACATACATATATATTGGGCCATCCCATAAATAATGCAGTTTTTTCACAATTGCATGAACTAAAAGTCAGAGGGGGATGAGATAAACTATCTGCATGAACTTGCTATAAAAGCAGGTAGTAATTTTACTTTGTCCTTATTCTTAGTGCAAGTTTTGAAGAGTGCAGTTCTTCAAAGCTGTAATGGAAGTGCCAAAGGAGAATATTCAGTATATTTTGCTTTATGAGTTCAATAAAGGCAACAACGCAACAAAAAGTGCGAGGAATATTAATGCAGTATATGGGGATTGGACAATAAGCATAAGCCAGTGTCAACGGTGGTTCCAGAAATTCCGAGCCAGAAACTAGTCTAGAAGACTAGCCTCATCTTGGAAGATCTGTAGAGCTCAATGAGGACATCCTACAAACCCTGGTGGAACAAAATCCCATTGTAACTGTTGAGGGACTAGTAGAGAAGCTTGGATTTGGTCATTCAACCATTCGACATCTGTGTGCCATTGGAAAAGTCAGCAAATTTGGTCAATGGGTTCCTCACAAACTTTCCGAGTCTAATCGCTTGCAGAGAGTGACTATGTGCTCTTCTTTGCTGTCACATCTCACGAATGAAACTTTTTGGGGGATCGAATAGTGACTGGTGATGAGAAATGGGTTCTCTATAAAAATGTCAAGTGCTGAAAACAGTGGGTAGGGAAAGGAGAAACACCAGCACCCCAGGCTAAAGAAGGTCTTCACCCACATAAGTTGTTATTTGTTTGAGGGGATATGAAAGGTTTAGTTCACTTTGAACTTTTAAACCCAAACCAAATGATAACAAAGGGGATCTATTGTGAGCAGTTTGAGTGGCTTAAGTCAGCACTATAACCATCTTTGGTTTCAAGAAGAAAAGTGTTTTTCCATCAGGATAATGCTTGGCCACATACAGCAAGGATGATATTCCAAAAGCTGGAGCAGTTTGAATGGGAAATAGTGCCCCACCCACCATGTTTGCTGGACATTGCCCAATCTGATTATCATTTATTCTGCAGTCTTCAAAATCATTTGGATGAAAAAAATATGAATTCTATAGACAAGGTCAGAACAGTACTGGAGGAGTACTTTTCGTCATGGACAAGTGAATCTTGGAAGATGGAAGAGCAATGTAGTAAATGAAGGAGAGTATATTCTATTAAAAAAGAACTTTATCTAAATTTTGAAAAATAAAAGTATAAAAAAACTGCATTATCTAAGGGATGGCCCTATATATATATATATATATATATATATATATATATATATATATATCATCATCATATATATATATGTATCATCATCATCATTGTTTAACGTCCGCTTTCCATGCTAGCATGGGTTGGACGATTTGACTGAGGACTGGTGCAACCGGATGACTACACCAGGCTCGGTGAGGCCCAGTCATCGCCTCGGTGAGGCCCAATGTTCGAAGGTCTTGCCTCACCACCTCAGCCCAGGTCTTCCTGGGCCTACCTCTTCCACGGGTTCCCTCAACTGTTATGGAGTGGCACTTTTTCACGCAGCTATCCTCATTCATTCTCACCACATGTCCAAGCCAGCGCAATCGTCTCTCTTGCACACCACTACTGACGCTTCTTATGTTCAGCTTTTCTCTCAAGATACTTACACTCTGACGGGTATGCACATTTACATTACACATCCAGCGGAGCATACTGGCTTCATTCCTTGCGAGCTTACGCATGTCCTCAGCAGTCACAGCCCATGTTTCACTGCCATGTAGCATGGCTGTTCGTACACATGCGTCATACAGTCTGCCTTTTACCCTGAGTGAGAGTCCCTTTGCCGCCAGCAGAGGTAAGAGCTCTCTAAACTTGGCCCAGGCTATTCTTATTCTAGCAGTTACACTTTCAGTGCACCCACCCCCACTACTAACTTGGTCACCCAGAGAGCGGAAGCTATCAACTACCTCTAGTTTTTCTCCCTGGAATGAAATAGAAGTTGTTTCCTGTTTGTTTACAGTGTTTATTGCACCTGAACATCTGCCACATATATATATATATATATATATATATATATATATATATATATATATATACACACATACACACACACTAGCAGTAATACCCATTGTTGATCAATTACATTTACTGTTTTTTGGGAGCTACATTCAAAGTATTATCATATAATTTAATCCGCCTGTATGTGTGTATCTTTATATGTAATAATTAAAGCAGAAAAAAGATCAATTTCATACATGAATTTTTGTTTGTTTATTATATGATAATAATAAGTGAGTTGTAGGTGTTATTTTTCTTTATCAATACACTAATGGCAATTATATAATATAGTTCATTTAAATAGGTAATGTAATGACAGTAATAGTAAATTAAGTATTGAAGTATTCATGTGGCATTAAGAGTGAATATTTCTTTATAAACAATGTTTTTTGTTTTATTTCAGAAAGCATATGCAGAAAGATTTGCTTTTGCTTCCACACATGATGCTCCTACATAAAGTTGGCCATGTGAAAAGCATGGTTGTTCAAGTTGCAATTCAACAACTTTTATTGTTGCTCT
Source organism: Octopus bimaculoides (assembly GCF_046866305.1). Taxonomy (NCBI): domain Eukaryota; kingdom Metazoa; phylum Mollusca; class Cephalopoda; order Octopoda; family Octopodidae; genus Octopus; species Octopus bimaculoides. Next base: position 22,152,294 of record NC_142930.1, on the reverse strand, counting down.
GACTTTTATTAATGCTGATGGCACAAGAAACATGGGTAGGAAACTGTAATCGCTTAAATTGGAATGGGACATTAGATGGTATAACTGGTATGCAAGGAATGAAGACAGTCTTACTTTTACCACAACCAGTGAGAATATTTGTCTCGATGCAGTTTCTCATGAATTTGTGCACAATTAATCTTGTACTATTGCATAATTTTGGTTGAGACTAATTATGTAATAGCATAATAGGAGTCCATTTTTTCAGCTGAAGACCATGAGGAGCTGTTGCACATCTCATTTTGTATACCAAATATTAAAGTGGAGCCTAATTTAGTTTGGTACTAATGTCTTATTGTCATTAATTTCTAGGTCATAAAAAGTGAATAGGAAGAGTAAATACTCCGTAACTCAGTTCACTGAACAGTTATTCATACTAATGTATTAAAAGTTTCTCAAGTGAAGCAATATATGAAGCACATTTTTCTAATTGCTTCAGTATATTAACACTTAATTTTATGCTCATCTATTTATGATTACCATGCACAAAAGATATATCCGAATTTTAAGAGTTGTAGTAGTGGCCTGGTTTAGTAGTTTAGAAGCATGTCCATTTAGGAACAACATTATCAATTTCACAATTTAAAAAAGGAAAAGACATCCAAAGGCATCAAAACTATTGAGTTCCAAAAAAGTGAAAATCTCCTATACAACAAATTGCTGGAGTTGAACAATAGAAAACTAAAAATTTGTTTTCATTAGTCTTTAAATGGTGGGAATGGGTTACATAGGGGGGAAAAAAAAAAAAAAAAAATGCTTTTCCTAAGGTAGTTTTTATGCATATATTCAGTTTAAATAAATTCAAAATCTATAATAATAAGTTTGTCTCTTGCACAATAAAATGTGCCATAAAATATACACTTTCCTTTGATGATGGCCATATCAATGTAAAATTTTTGAAGTATCAATTGATAAATGTACACTGTTCTCTAATTAAACATCAATTGACGATGCCTGGTGTTTCAGAGTTAATGGCTAAGGTCATTAACATCTGATCATGGATATTCTCAAAAGTCAACAGTTTTACGTTATTTCTAATAGGTCCAGGCATGGCTATGTAGTAAGAAGTTCACATGGTTTCAGGATCAGTCCCTAGCACCTTGGGCTAGTGTCTTCTACTATAGCCCCAGATTGACCAAAGACTTGCGAACAGATTCAGTAGGAAGAAACTGAAAGAAGCCTATCATGTATGTGTGTGTTTTTGTCACCTTGTCTTAACCTCACACAATAGTTGTGAATGAATGCCAATATGATTTCCAATATTCTGTGAAAACATGTCCAGGTATAGTGAAAAATTACTATGCTTGGAAACAGGTTAGGGTTGGTGATAGGAAGGGCATCTATATTTTCAGTCTAGAATCCCACCCCAAATAGTATCAATAATAGAATACAAAATGCCATCATTGTGTTTTAAAAAAAACATCACTTCCTCACTTTTATTTAAGTCAGTTGTGTCTAAGAAAAGTAGTGCTGTTAAATACTGAAGGAAGAATTAAATTTAATTCTCTTTCTACTACTGAACTCGTGTTTGGCAAACAACCAACCATATCTAGAAATGAACTTAAGCTCTAATGTGTCATACAGAAGGAAGTCAACAGAAGTTTTTTTTTTTTAATACAAATTTAAAAGAAAAAAAAAAGATTAATTGTAAAAGTTGAGGAAAATATCAAATTTATCATTTTAATTGACAAACGGTGGTGCATCAGCATGGCCGCAGCTCTAAGCTGAAACTTAAAAAAAAAAAAAAAAAAAAAAAAAAAAAAAAACTGTTGAAGGAAGTTTTATTTTCTTTATACAAGTTAGAGAGTAAGGAAGGGCTAGAGTCCATGATCACTGTAAGCCTCCCAAGTCTGATATGATTGATGCAGTTGATATTTAGTTTGAAATGGGCTCTGTAAAAGGAGCATAGCTTTTGGAATGCAGTTTCAGCAACATTATATGTGATGTAACAATGTAGGATGATCAGTGATTATGAAGCTGAGCATTTATATAACCTTTGAAGGTTTTAATTGTGCATTGTTCATGTGTGGGTCAGATGTAGTGCATCATTTTCCCCTTGATAGTTGTAGTTTTGTATCCTGATGCTGTTGAAGATTAGACTGTTGTGCAGCCATTGAAAAAATGTTTACAAGGTGTATGAAGTGCCTAGGTTTTTGAGGAAAACTAAAACAGAAGGAAATTAGTAAGATTGTTTGTTGCTAAGAGTAACAATAAACAAGCTATTGATATACAATGTACAGAAATATGAAAGGAGACATAAACTAACTTTGGTTAAGTCTCTCAAAGTTAACCTTTAGCACACCGTAGGTGCATCATGTCAAAATATGAGTTTTCTCCCCTGTAGTAACAGGGCAGTGGCAGGGAAACAATTCTAGAAAAGATGTGTGCTAAAGGTTAATAAAATGTGAGTCTGTAAGAGCCTTGTCAGTGCTCACTGCAACAGGTCAATTTGGGGAAACTTCTGGAGATATAATCCATAACTGAGCAACTTTACAAGGAACTTCTCATGGTATACACATGATCAATAGCACTGACATCAAGAGCAACAACATTGTTTTTACAATAGAAATTTAGTATATATCATAAAACTGAAATGAAATTATGTTTACAAATATTGACTAGGATCAGTTCTTCCATGCCAAAATATATAATCACTGGAGAAACAGGGAGTTTAGGCAATCTAAATGATTGGAAAACATCATAAAGTTTCTCTCTAGCTTCTGCATGACAAACATTTTTCAGAGATAAAGTAAACAGATTGGAAGAATAGTAGTAGTAGTAGTAGTAGTAGTAGTAGTATAGTAATACTTCCTCCCACCCATCAACACACTATTGTGACTGGCACAACCAGCTGTCATTACTCCATCTGCCACAACCATTCAGTATAGATTAAGCTCCTCCTTCCATCTCCAACCATTCACTTCAAAGAATTCATTAATAAACCCTCCAGCCTACCATAAAATCTTCCCCTATGGCTCCTCAAGCCACAATGAAGGCAAGCTTTCTAAAAGACTAGTAACTCCAAATAAAGTGTAGAGGGGAACAGTTTAGTTCAGTCAAATAGTATTAGACGAAACTAAACTGGACTTTCTAAGATTAGTGTCACAGTAAAATGCACTGAATCCTCATAGTAAAGTGGTTGGTAATAGGAAGATCATCCAATGAATAAAACTATGAAAAATTATGACGTCAGAAACACCAAGTTAAGGAGTGGTCACAGGAGAATGTTTAAACATAACACCTAAACAGTCATAAATTGATACAAACTCTCTTTCAAATGCAGAAAATGACAGAATAACAAAGAACTACCTGCAACCATAAAACTTTCTTTTCAAATACAAAACTTCATGGTCACCACCATCAATGTTGGTACAGTGAAAGGTAGATCTCAAAAATTTGTAAAGATGTTAGAATAAAGGTGAGTAGTTATGTGTTACATACAAAAGTTAAGATGGAAAAGAGCCTCAGCTAGATTCCTTGTGACTAAGAATACAGGTACAAACTCTTTTGTAGGGTTACAGCACTAGGGTTGAACTGGAGAAGGCCTTTGAGAAGATACAACACAAGTTTGGTGAGTGCTAAGGAAATTAGGATGTTGCTATTCTCTAACCCCAGGGCAACCCTACTTAAGTTGATTTATGATGAAAGCAGTGACCTTCCTATCATTGCAGGGGAACCCAGGATCACATTAGCAAATATGTTCTTTTCAAGGAGGATAGAATGAGATTTGTGTAAAATTTAGTTGTTATTTCTAGCAGATCAAGCAACCACATAGTGTTCCTCTTGTTGGCCTAAAATCTATACTATGTGATCAAAAGTATCCGGACACCCTGTGAAACAGGTGTTTATCACAGAGGATGACAAGAGTAGATCACAGAGGGCACCACGGTTTACCATTTATCATGCAGAATACAAGGTCAATGATCTCAGAAGCTGGCTACAGCACTAGATAGCAGAATGGGATGCTCTGTAGAACTAACAGACTTTCAATGTAGTGCCACTTGTTGTGTGCCACTTGTTTAATAAGCCTGTACACAAGATTTCCACCCTCCTGAACATCCCTAGGTTCACTGTCTCTGATGTAATAATGAAATGGAAACATGAAGGAACATGTACAACCCAAAAGCATTTGGACTGACCTCCTATGTTAAACCCTAGAGACTGTCGAGCATTGAAGAGGGTCATACAGCCTAAGTATCTATCACCCCTCACCACCATCACACAGGAATTCTAAACTGTAGCAGGATCTATTCCAAGCACCATGACTGTTCAGTGAAAGGTGTGGAAACTTGGTTTCCATGGAAGAGTAGCTTCCCATAAGCCATGTATCACACAGACAAATAACCAACAACACCTCACATGGTGTATAGAGCATTGAAACTGGACTATAGAACAGTGGGAAATTGTTGTGTGGAGTACATGGTACTCAATGAGTACATGGTACTCAATCATGGTACACAATATGCCAATCTAATTATTGAGGGGGGGGGGACTGTTCAACAAAATGCACCAGCTTATATAGTGCTGACTGTGAAATTCGGTAGTGGTGGGTTCATGGTGTGATTGTTTTTCTCCTGGAGGAGGCTTGGCCTCCTTGTGGCACTGTCACCACACAAGCTTACATTGACATTTTAACCACTTTCATGTTGCTGTCCGTCAAAGACCATTGTGTCTTTCAACACAACTAAACAACCATCCATACTGCAGGGGTTGTAGGGGAGTGGTTTGATGACAATGTCCCACTGCAACGAGTCCCGATTTAAATCTCGTCAAATGTCTCTGGGATGTTTTGGAATACTGACTTTGTGCTAGACGATACCAACCCACATCAATACCCTTGCTCATTTCAGCACTCCGCAAAGAATGGGCTGTCATTCCCCAGGAAACCTTCCACCACCTGTGGAAAGTATGCCAGCAAGAGTGGAGGCTGCCACAAAGATTAAAGGTGGACCAACACCATATTGACTGCCTGTGTTATCATGGAGAGTGGTCCAAATTTGTACTTAATTATCAGATGGGTGTGCAGATACTTTTGATCACATAGTGTAGATGTTGATGAATGTCTTGTGAGAATTGTTCAAGCCAGATACTGTTATGGGGATAATAATGGTTTCAAATTTTGCCACAAGGGCAGTCATTTTGGGGGAAGGGATGTGGCGATTACATCAACCCCAGTGTTCAGCTGGTACTTAATTTATCAACCCCAAAAGGATGAAAGACAAAGTTCACTTTGGCCGAATTTGAACTCAGAACGTAGCAGCAGACAAAATACTACCTGGCATGCTAATGATTCTGCCAGCTTACCACTTAATGTTATGGGGATAATAAAAATGGAACACCCCTCCCACATGACGAGTGGTATGTGATAGTCATTACAAATACTGTTATGTTGAAAAGTCGGAGTAGTCAGTCATAGATAGTCGTGTCTTGTCTAACTAACTATACTGCTATACCAGAGTGGACATTATAACAGTCCGACGTTGGATTACAATAGTGGTGACAAGGAATTAACAAATTCATGAGAATTAAACAATCTCACAAAAGTTTTTATGTGAGTTTTACGGTATACAAAAGTGTAAAATTATGGAAGATTATTTGGCCGGTTTGCTCAAGTTTCAAAAACAGCAACAACAACAATTCAAGGAACAATAGCAGCAGCAGCAACAATTACTACTGCAAGAACAACAACAATTACTATTACAACAGCAATCTGCAATTAATGAATAGAAAGTCATCCAAAAATGCTGAAAAGATGTTCTTGCCAGATTATGTTACAAACTCAATAAAGGAATTTAAGTATGAAACAGATGAAGGAGTTACCATCGTGACATACTATAAAAGATATGAACAGATCTTCAATAAAGAGTGCAAAGATTGAGATAAGGATATGAAAACATGTCTAATCCTAAGAAAACTGGCAGCAGGAGAACATGAGCATTACAGCATTTATGTACTCCCAAAAAAACCTTTTGATATAAACTTTAGAAATACAATAGACATATTGTGTAAAATTCTTAGCGAGAAAAGTTCGTTGTTCAATACACACTGGAAATGTTTGAACCTAGAAAAGAACAATGAGGAGGACTACATCACATATGCTGGCAGAGTTAACAGAGAATGCGAAAAGTTCAAACTGGATCAATTAATGCCAGATATGTTCAAGTGCCTGATATTTATCCAGGGACTAACTGCAGAAAAAGATGCAGAAGTAAGAACAAGAATTCTTGCTGAGCTGGAACAAAACCATGCTGTAACCTTACAACAAGTGTCAAAAGTGTGAAAGAATAGTAAATTAAAGATACAACACAGAGAAAATTGAGCATAAAGATTGTTCCCAAGTGAAAAAAAGTGCAAAACAGGCAGAACAGAAATCAAGTGTGTATTAAAATACAGTACAAACAGGACAAAAAAAAATCAGAAACAAACGCATGTTTTGCATGTGGAGGTCTACACCTGAGAACAAAACTGCCCATTTAAGAAAGTGGAATATTTCCATTGTGGAAAAATTGGACACGTAAAAGCACACTGTAAAACCAAGATAACAAAACGTTGGAATGAAGAAGAAAGAATAGACAAGATGTCATTGAAAGAAAAGGGTAATATGGCAAAGAAGAAATTTGTAAATGTGAAAATTGAAAATATAGGAGTAAAAATGCAGATAGACACTAGAAGTGATATTACCACTGTGAATGAAAACACTTGGAAGTATATCAGTAAGCCAAAATTAAGTAAATCTACAAAAGCAGCAAATGGTGTTATGGGTAAAAGATTGTATTTTGTAGGTGAATTTGTGTGTAATGTGACATTTCATGACCAAATGAAAACGGCAAAAGTTTGTGTTAAAAAATTCAGGTAATCTAATTGTGAAATATGCCCGTAAGTGTTTTGTGTGGGAATATAGTCAGTTCAGTCGATGGTTCAAATGTGGCTGAGGGATTGAAATAAAAAATAAAACATTTCCAGATGTTTTCTTGGATGAGCTGAGCTGCTGCAAGAAAACGAAGGCAAAAATTGTAGTAAAACAAAGTGCAACACCTGTATTTAAGCCAAAATGTAATGTACCATTTGCAGAACTAGAACAGGAAAATAAGGAACTTGAAAGACTAGGGATAATTGAGAAAACGGACCACTCAGATTAGGCAGCACCTATGGTCTATGTAAAAAAAGAAAACAATAAGTTAAGAGTTTGTGTAGATTTTCCAACAGGATTGAATGATTGCTTAATCTCACATAACTATCCATTGCTGAGTCCTGGAGAAGTGTTCGCAAAATTGAATGGAGGCATATTTACAAATCCAAGTAGAAGATTTGAATGCTCACACTTATTAGCCATTAATATACACTGTTGTTTATTTAAATTTAAGCAGCTTCCCTTCAGTGTGAAAGTGGCCTCTTCCACATTTCAACAAGTAATGGACACAATGCTGGCAGTGATTTTGCTATTGCTTATTTTGACAATATCCTAATAAAAAGTGAATCACACGAACAACATGTAGAACATGTAAAAAGGGTATTTGAGAAGATAAGAGAATATGGTTTTAAGTGAAGAAAAATACAAGTTCTTTCTGAAAAAAATTAAATACTCAGGCTAGATAACAGATAAAAATGGATGGAAACCGGATCCATCCAGAGCAACTGCAATAGAAAATATGTCCACACTGAATAATGTGACTATGCTATTACTACCAAATTTATATTCCCAATATACACAAATTCATGACATAAATGAAACGAATACTGTGGACAAGAATAGTAAATAGGAACAGGATTGGTGTGAAACAGAACTAAGACGTGAATCTATACTCAATTTGAGATGGCATACTGATGTGTGCACAGAGAGTAGTAATACCTGAAACACTACAAAAGAAAATGTTATGGGAATTCCATGTTGGACATCTTGGTATTTCAAGGATCAAAGCTTTAATGTATAGCTACATGTACTGGCCAAAAATAGATAAAGAAATCTAAAATTTAGTGAAAGGCTGCAGAGGATGTGCTCTAGTGGCAAAATTATTGACAATAAAAAGTGAACCTTGACTAAAAGTAGATGTGCCATGGTTGAGACTACACATCGATTTCACTGGTCCCTTAAAAGGTTCATACTACTTAGTGGTAGTAGATAGTTTCTCTACAACAATTCTTAAGAGTATACCATGTGACACCAAATCTAAATATACCAGCAGGTATGTTACCAGCGGAAATGATGTTTGTGGGGAAAACAAAATCAGTCTTTGCCAAATTACTACCTGGTAAGAAAAACTGCAATGGATTATACAGCAAAATATTTCAAAATTGGTGAAAATGTATTTGTTAGGGCATATAAGAATGGAAAACAAAGTTGGGAAGCTGGCATGATTACCAAACATATAGGAAAATGTTATACTGGGTAAAAGGAAGAAAAGCAGGTACACAAGAGACACATGAATCAACTAAAAAAAATGATTCTTTGAGAGCAAACCCAAGAGAATGGAAGAACCAATGGAATGGTTATATGATGCTTTTCAAGCATCAATGCCACTACAAATAATTGAACCCAGACATACAAGTGAAAGAAAAAGAAAATGTATGGAGTTCCTGGAAGTGGGTGCCAAACGAAAAATTAGATTATAACTGTATGAAAAAAGAAACCTCAAAAAAGGGAGGTGGGGGTGATGTAAAATTTATGGCTAATTAAAAGGAATAAAATTACACTCCCTAAGAAAAAAAAAAGAAAAACTTAAAAGGGAGATGTTATGAGGATAATGATAATGGATGAGTGATATGGTTAGTCATTACAAATATTGTGATGTCAAGAAGTCGGCGGTAGTCAATCATAGTCACATCTAACTTGTCTAACTATACTGCTATACTGGAGTGGATGTTATAACAGTCCAACGTTGGATTACAACAGATACAAAGATGCAAGGTGAAAATTAGCAATGAGTTCAACAAGGAATTTAGCATACAAACAGGGGTCCATCAGAATTTGGTTCTTAATCCTCACCTCAGTCAAATCTATCAGATATTTAATGTAAAAATTCCAGATATGGAAGTAAAAGCCTAGTAAAAGTTTTAGCAGAAAAGAAATCAGGACTATTGACCTCTCGGAAGTGACCATGCTTGATATGCAGAAAAGATTTGGATGAGAAATCTATACAGTGCACCCAATGTAAACTATGGGGGTACAGAAAGTGTAGTGAAATCAAAGATACGCTAGCAAAGAATGACTTCTTTGTGGCAGATGAACAAGAGTAAGCAGTATAACCATCTATGAAATAAATTCTTTCAGCTTCCTAAAAGGCTTTATAGAAGTTTATAGCTTCTATTAGATAGATGACAAAATTAGCAGTGCAGAGGAATAACAGGGTCAAAAAGTTTAGGAAACTATTACCTCAAATAGCAACAAAGAGATTCTCTTTCCAAGTAAAAGGTAGAATGTTCAATACTTATATAAAGGCCAATGTTGCATGAAATACAGAGGATATGTGCCAGCTAGAAATGAGATGCTCTACTAGATATATAAATGTAGAGAATGTATGACAGTTGGAAAAGAATGAGATGAAGATGCTGGGTATAAGACGAATCACCTGTAGCATGCAGAAAAGAAAACTACCTTGATATGGATATTTGATGTCTACGGAAGATGACAGATACAGTTGATTAATGTGCCAAACAAAAGTTAGATACCTGCAGATGATGAAGACCAAGGAAGACATTGTCATGAAAAGCAAAAGCTGATCTCAGGAGGTTGAATGTCAAAATGGAAATGAAAAAGGACCACAAGTGGAGAAACATTATACTACAGAAAAACCATCCAACCCATGCAAACATGGAAAAAAAAATGATATAAAAATTATGATGATGAATTGCACTTAATAAACAAAACAGTCTTCAGTTACTAGAAATAATCTAATGCAAACTTCAAAACACAAATATATAATTGTAAAACTGTGGAACACCACCATAGAGAAATCAATGTCTGATTGAAATATCAAAGAACATCAAATTCAAAACATTGAAACTGGTTTGCAAGCAAATTATAAATAAAATGTTACTATAACCAGTGCAATCAACTCATCACTTTAATCAACAGCTTTTCTCATGCTCTTGATAATTAAATCTATGTAGAAATATAAAAAATTGATTGCACATAAAGAAACTCCAACTAAAGTCTGTGCGCAATAAATTTAAATACAACCATCTATATTTATTTACACAGAAAGAAAAACAGCAAACAAATGTAGCTTGTGACAGAAACCAACCCAATAGCATTGAAACTATAAGCCTAAATTTCATCAATCCTATATAAAACAAAGTATAAAATAACAGTTGGAAGGAAGGAAAGTACTATACTGGAACTCACATGATGAATTTTGTTTATTACATTTTATGGATGCAACACTCGTGATTCTGAGGATGCCAAGTTTAGATTTGAAGATGATAAAATTTTGATCAAAACCACATAGTCTAATGAATGTAAAATTTGGGAAGGTAGCTCATATTTCTTTAACCAAGCAATCTAAAATTACAAAAAAAAAAAACAAAAAACAAACATTGAAATCTACAGAAGAACTGCAAAAGTTTTTAGGTCATTTTTTTATGATTTAAAATGTTCTATTTCCAACAAAAGTAATTTTATTAAATAAAATATAGTTTATTTGAACTGAAGAAAATATAAATTTGTACTGTGTTGCACATGAAATACATAGTTTATCTTTATAGAAAACTAATGAAAATCTGCATCATATAAAATTCTAATGCTTAGGGCAAATGTTTCAGACACTGTAACACAATAACAACATTCCAGTTCCTGAATGTTTCAAGATATTTGAAAATCTTCAAATATTGTAAAAGAATACAGATATTGATCCAATAATCATATTCCACTTCTGTAAATTCTAAAATATGTAAAACTCAGGGAGCCTGGTATTGTCATAAAGTAACAACTGTCATGTTTGACCACCAATGATTTTGATGCTCAACTATATTTTATGTATTTTTAAAATGCTGACAGTATGAAAGAATAGCAACTGTTTCTTCTGGTCAGAGAGAGGATATTTAACAGTTTTGTTTTGGTAGATCATCATACAAACACCAAATCTTCTAAAGTTCAAGTTGTGTGAGCATGAATGAAGATACTGTCTTTTGTTTCATTTCAAAATTTAATCCTATTTAGTCCTGATTATGAATTATTAATGCATGCAAAGTCATTCTTGTTTGTACTCTTCAATCAAGCTATGTATTCATGCAACTTTCTTCCAATTTTTGTCTTCATTTTCCTGACTGCAGACAGCTAACAAAAAAATGCTTTCCAATCTTTTGTACAAAATTGCACAAAGGTACATAATGTCTCATTTGAACTTATACAAATGAGGTTTTCATAAATAGGATGTCTAATAAAACACATATATTTTAACTCAATACACCAATGTAAAAAGTGTCCTCTTGATCTATCATGTCAAAGAAAACAACCAAATCTGCCTCAGAGCACACCCTACCATGTAATCCTAGGTATACTATGCCTAAAAATAAAACAAAATGAATGCTAGAACTTTTGATTATAAGTCTTCATGACCATAACTAGCCTAGAACTAAACAATAACAGTGTCAACTAAACAATTCTGAATGGCCCATTGCCAAAGAACTTTATCCAGCTTTAATCATAATGTACCTTACTTTGCTACTGAGTAACATTCTACCATTTGATATAAAATAAGCTAAAACAGTAAAGAGTAAACTTCTAAATGATAAAATTTATTAAAACAATAGTAAATAACTCAATATATTGGAAAACAAGTTATAACTGAGAAGAAAAATTCTGAATTCCTAACTTCTCCCAACCCAATTTTTTAAAATACTTTGACTTTCAAGTTTAGTAGAAATTTGTATTGCCAAAATTTAACAAGAACCTCTGTGTAGTCACTTGACCAGTTACAAATAGTCAATCTTTTTCAGACTAACACTAACTTGAAAAGCGAAAAATATATTGAAAAATCTAATTCTAAAACAGTATGTCAGAACAGAAGACAGGGTAATTATGGTTGTCAACATGCAGATGGGAAAAAAAAAGTATGACAATGCAAAACAGACAGTTTGAATGTTGAAAAGTAGCATCTAAGTGCAAGATATATACACATACAATACAATGTGCAAAACACCAAAATCTCATCTAAATCTGCTCTGAATTCTAACACACAAAGTACTACTGTTTTGATATTAAAATCTCCAGCTCTAACACCGATCCGGTTCTAACTACAGTAACTCCTTTCCAGACATTTCCTAATCTACATATAGCCACCAGAAACTCCACCCAGTTTTACCAAACAAAACCCATCTCTATTCCTCATCATTTCTAATATAACTCACTTTCAAACCCTGCATTAACCATTTTTCACAATCCTTGTTTCCCAGAGCACTAACCCTCTGATATCCCTCTCAGTTGCCCATGTCAACTGACATGTTCAAGCTGAACATCAACAGTATCAAACTGTAATAAGGAGGCAGAACTGCAAAAGTTATGGGCACTCCATTTATGATTAAACCTTAAACCATCCCCTAAATTTCTTATAATCGTCTTCCTATCATAGTCATCACAAGGACCAAAAGAGATAACTGCTTCCATCAAGAGACAAAATTACGGTTCACAGAATAACATCACCATATATGTACATACATTCAACAAAATAATTGCAGAAGCTTGTGAATTTATACCATAGACTAAAACGACTACACTTAACCACATAAACCTCACACAAGGTTGGGGAAATGACAGCTTTGACAACATAACTCCTCAAACATTCCATCTAACATCAAAATCAGCAAATTTAAAACTATTTTCCACCACTCACTCATAAACCATAAGAGTTCGCTTGATCTATAAGAAAAAATAACTAAATTTCCCTCAAATCACAATCTACCATGTTATGGGGGAAAATGCAGTATATGGCTAGAAAATAAACAGGATGGTCACATCTAGAAAACCTTTGATCATAGATCTATTCTTTCAGAACAAACTGGGCAAAACAACAAAAATGCTGGCTAGCAAACTATCTAAAAGTTCACTAAGCATATGTAAAGTACAATAAATACATACCTACCATATGTAATTTCCCCAAACTACCACAAGGATCAAACCTATCACACATCATTTTTAACCTGTACCTATATATCATTACTATGCCTCTGGTAAAACATACACATAGCCTTATATGCAAACAAGATCGATCCACCATTGTTCAGATATCGTTACACAAGAACTTCACATAAACCATCAAGACATTTTCAAACCAAATGTGCAACCCTCCATGTGGTCTCTGAACCTGCTAGAATGAGATGCCAAATTCCTTTAGATCACACTCTACTCCTACCATCTTGAAAAAGGAAACACATATTGAGTAATAAATTTCAAGATAATATCCCTTAAAAGATGAGATGCTCATGGTTACATTTTTGCTCATAGGTTTTCTTGCTCAAAGCTGACCTAAAACACAAAAAAAAAAAAACAAACAAAATTAAAAACCTGAATCTGAAAGTAGCAGTAACTGAATCCACAGTTTTCTATCCAACACCACCAGAGAAAATCAAAGACAACCAGCCTTCACATTCCCCAATATATACACTTCAATATTCATAATTCAAACATTTCTAGACTCATTTGACCATAACAAAAATAACAACACAAGTATATAATAAATTAGCTCCATCAAAAATAACAGGGCTGGATACCTTTCTATAATAAGCCTCTTCATGGTTACTCAATCTGCTAGAAATAGCAACCTTATCTCCATCAAACAACACCCTACCATTTTAAGAAAGGGTACGCTGGATAATATGGTCCTTAGTTCCTTGTACATTATACAAAAACAGATTGGTTACAGTTGGAATATCTTTACAGGCCTACTTGATAAGGGCTAACTTGAAGCTAAACAACAACAAGCACCACCTCTCTACAACAAACTATGTGGCTGATGCCAGTACCACCAGACTGGCACCTGTGCTGGTGGCACATAAAAAGCACCATTCGAGCGTGGTCGATGCCAGTCCCACCAAACTGGCTCCAGTGCTGGTGGAATGTAAAATGCACCATACGAACATGGTCAATGCCAGTGTTGCCTGACTGGTCCCGTGCCAGTGGCACATAAAAAGCACCATTCAAGCATGTTTGTTGCCAGTGATACCAGACTAGCTCCCATGCCGGTGGCATGTAAAAACCACCATTCAAGCATGGTTGTTGACAGTGCCACCTAACTGGCTCCTGTGCTGGTGGCACGTAAAAAGCACCATTTGAGCATGGTCGATGCCAGTACCACCTGACTGACCCTCATGCCAGTGACATGTGAAAAGCACTCACTACACTCTCAGAGTGGCTGGCATTAGGAAGGGCATCCAGCTGTAGAAACCTTGCCAGATCAGATTGGAGCTTGGTGCAGCCTTCTAGCTTGCCAGTCCTCAGTCAAACTGTCCAACTTATTTCAGCATGGAAAGCAGACGTTAAACAATGATGATGATGAGTGCACTTTGAATGTCACATATTGCCAGAAATGTAAGAGAGTTTGCACCAAGTTTTTGCTCAAACATACATTGTCACAATAGGTCCAACACCACCAAACATGTCTACAACATCCCCAAAACACTCTTTTGCACCTTCCATCCAGTCCAGGCAAACATATATACACACTTGATCAGCAGCAACATCAATAGCTTCACTAGCCCAAAACACTGTGCTAGGATTATACTTCTATAAATACAAATATCACACTGTAATCAATTCTACCAATCTATTTCAGTGTAGCCAATATCAGAACCTACACAGATAGACTGGTCAGTGGAGGAAACACACCATGATCAGACAACATAATGATAATCCTACATAACACGACTACATAACAGCATAGTATGGTCCTCAACCAAATGGAGTATGTCATATCAGGATTGTTGGATTATATCTTGTCATTCAAATGAGTATCTAAGACAATTTGATCAAGCCTGTCAGGGACAACATTACAACAGGTATACAGGAAAAGCAGAATAGCGGAGGAGGTACCACATACTACTCCATGTAATTAAGGTAAGGGCTCCCTTCAGTCATGAATGACCATGGGATTACACCTAGAAAGTTACCCTCTGAGGCACAAGTTTAAACAGGTTCTTTGTGGAAGACCAGCAGTCGCCCATGCATACCAGTCTTCCCTCTCCACGCCAACAATGTTGTCCAAGGGAAAAGCAAAGGCCAAGACAGCTTGGCTCTAGTGAAGTCACAAATCACTTCTATGGCTAAGTGAACTGGAGAAATGTGAAATAAAGTGCCTTGCTCAAGAACACAACAAAGCCTGGTCAGGAAATGGAACTCACGACCTCATGCTCTAACCACTAAGCAATGTGCCTTCATGCAATTAACCACTGTATATCAGTGTGTATCATGTGGTCCTCAACCAAGTAGAAACGTTACGTTTGGAGCACTGGTCTGTGGATTAAATGGTCATTCAGGCTATTATCCACATGCTATATGGTTGAACTCAAATTGAAAGAGACAAAATAATATTTTAACAACAATACTTTTGGTATTTTACTAATGTTATCTGAAGACTTTTATATTACTGAGAGAGGCCAGCTTCTTTCATTCTATTTATACAGATGTCACTACATTGTTGACAAAATTAGAAAAGAGATAACAATTACTAATTGCTATCATCTAGTATTTTCAATTTAATACCAACTTGACTAAAATTTACCAGTGATAGCTTGAAGGAATGAGATTAAATTTTAGATGGCCTCAGATGTTTAATTAATGTCCAAGAAGGTTAGCTGATATTTTGCTAATAAAAAGAATTGGAACAGTTTCTTATGTCACAGCTGGCAGATATTAAGTTTAGTGGACAAGTAGTATTATAAATTGGCTGCAGCAGGATGCTTTTAAAATGCTATTAAATTCATAAATCATGCTAAAAATGATAGAAAATGATTTTTTTTTAGACTATAATAAAATTGTTATAAGGCAAAAGAAATGCATTGAATTTATGGTTCATTACTTAAGAAGTGAATATATAAAGGGTCAGAGAAAAATAATAGCTAATAAACATTCAACAAAAAAACAAAAAAAACAATCCTAGCTAGTAAAAATGCAATAAATATATTTTGAAGGGAAAAAAACTTTGATAGATATAAGGTGTGCAATTATTATTATAAATGAATTCACATAAAAGATATAAACAAGGACACTCCCACAAAAACTAAAACAAGTTTTGCAAAGCTGAAATCAAATATACTGACTTCTACAAGTTCACAAGGAATCCTGACATCAACACATTTACCTACAAACTTTCAATAAAATTACATATGCACCTAAGAACTTTGTTCAAGAGATATTACTAAACAAAGAAAAACAAACGAATCCACACTAATTAAAATGAAAAACAGTAGTAAAAGAAACATTTGACAACAAGCTAACACCAAATACATAAAACAAGAATGTAGAAAATGTGTAGCAACAAGAACTCCATCAATCATACCCATCAAATACCTACACAAATAGTAAGTAGACATTTTTGTACATTTTTATAAAATTAGCTACCACAGAGAAAATAATATCTCAATGTTACATATGTAACTTGTACCTATTAGATCATGACCTAACACAGTTTCTTTACAGATACAAAGAATAAAAACTAAAACCACATACTACCAAACCAGAAATCATATCACACACACATATCAAGGTATACACACACATTTAACTAGACCAGTGGAAACAGATAAAAATGGAAACTAGTTAAGATCATAAGATATACAAATGCTTAGTGAAAAGAAAATGCCACATGTGCAGCATACTACAAACTCATTACACATACCTCTGCACTCTTTCAAACAAATTACAAAGATATATTCATAATCCTCATATGACCCTTTTTTCCTCAACACTACGACACTTTTTTCAATGTACATTACAAATATTTAACAAACATTACATAATATCCTAACAATAACAGATATATTTGATTTTGATAATTTCTCAATCATTTCATCATCTGATCCCTTCATGAACCTGTGCTCACCTTCAGTGTATGTGTCATTAAAAGAGTGAAAATCATATCTCCATCAAGGACACCCAGTCACTGAAGGAGGTCATTTTTATGCTGAGAACTGAACTCATTTCTGCAAGTCAATGAATAACTTATCAATTCTAGTACTGCAAATGCTTACTGTAGTGAATTACACACCCTGTAGTTGTAACATATAGATTAGGTAAATTTGATCATTCAATGTTTTTTTATTGGTTTAGTCTGGAGGAAAGGGCCTTCACAAACCCTATGAGATTGGAGAGACTGATGTGATTAATATCCTGATAGAACATTTGCATGTTGATGGCCAGAAGAGATGAATTAAGGGGACAGTCAACTTGTTGGATGGTTATCCAGTACTGTCAACTGTGCTCCTGTTGAGATTTAAATTTTTTTAAATATTCCATGTATCTTAATTTAACAATGATGGACATACAAGGACACACAAACAATATATCCCTTCATAAAACCTTCTCAGTACATGGCATCCAAAACATAACCAAATTTGCAGAATCCTGTTTCTACATGCAGTACACCTGCAGAGAAAGCCTCCACACTTGTTGTCCAATTTGCATCCAAATCCAAACTGCTTTCATTAAGTAAATTTCTCAGAAAACTATTCCCTACAATTCAACTATGCTCAGCACCATACACATATACACACCAAATGCAAAAGTAACTGTGGTCACTTCAAATCAACTAAGCCATGAGCCCTGACAATGAGCTTTCCATCATCCTCAAACAATGCACATACTCACTAGACTCATCAATCTTTCCCTCTCTATCTACAGGGATATATCTCAGTCTTTGGAAACACTACATTGTGCCCTTTCAAAAGAATAGCAACCCTCTGACCCAGCCAACTATTGTTCTATCATACACATTTCCACTATCTCAATGGTAACAGAGAGAGCCAAGAACATTCTCTAACATCCTCAGTATATCTCATTGTTTAATAATCATCTTCACACTTTTTGAGGAAGTAGATCTAGCTGAGAGACCTACTCTTTTATGTCACTAATGGATTCTAGAGAAATTTGTAAAAACAATGTTGCTACCTTCAACACCTCTTGCTACACATCACACTGAATGATGGGAAAATCTTGAAATACAAAATTATCAAATATTCAGCATCTTTCATATACATCAATGCTCTTCATAAATGAAGCAAAAGCCATAACTAAAACAAATGTTTTAAATGTTAAATAATTTGATTAGAAGAGGTATGTCCCTAACCTCTTCAGGTTCCCCCAGACTAGTGAGATTGATGAAGCTTCAACATTACAAGAAAACCATGGGAGAGGAGGGAATCAGAGACCTAGATCAAATGTGAACTCTTGAAAATATACTCAAAACCAAGAGATGTTAAACTGGTAATGAGGGCAGAACCAAACTAAAAAAAAAATCTTTTTTTTGAAGGCTAGTCTCTGAGGAGTACATTAATTGTATCAAGGACTATGCCAACCCTGCTGAATATTTCAATCTCTTCAAAATATTTCATCCAATAAGGAAGTTCTGTGTGGTCACTCTCAATCTGCTAAAAATAGCACCCAAATCCTCCCTCACACTATATGCTGCTGGCTTACAATTAAAAAAAAATGGACACATTGAGCAAGGCTGGGATACATTATGCAGGACTTCTTTTATTGACAGGTATGCTCAATCAGATAATGTCAGATTAGCAGGAACATATTGAAAAGAGGACTCACATAAATTAATAATATAGCATTATGATTAAAAAAAAGTTTACTTCCAAACCACATGGGTTCAGGTTCAATCCCATTGTGTGGCACCTTGGGCAAATATCTATTACTATAGCCCTGAGTTGACCAAACCTTGTGAGTGGATTTGATAGACAGGAACTGAAAGAAGTCTAGTGTGTGTATGTGTGCACACATGTATGTATGCACATTCTCGTGTTGTGTGATAGTTGTAAACAAGTGTTACCATCATCAATTCCAATCTTCCATGAAAACATGTTTGGTTGTAGGAAATATTACCTTGATTGGAAACTGTGAACATTCAAATGATGATGTATGTGTATCATTCACCAATGTATAAATGGTGAAAAATGTAAACATTAGTAAGAAAATGGAGCTTTTCCAGTTAAGTCTTTCATGATAGTTTTTCTGTACTGAGTTAAAGACACTTCCTTATTCTTTGAGTCAGAAATGCAGTGACTAAGTAATTAGCCAGTTGAAAACCTGTAACCAAAGACACTATTATTTATTAATTGTGGTAGAAAAAAAATTTGCTTCCACTCTGAAAAAAAAAAACTTCAACTGCTGAGGGTGATATTTATGCTTCTAGTTTAACCCTATTAAAACTGCAACGAACTGAAACCATATTCATTAGAAATTCACAAGGATACTTGTCTTACAGAAAACTTAGGACCAGATTACATATGCAGAGCAAACTACTTTGAATTTAAATTTCTACACTACACCAAATATAGTACCAACAACCTTTAATAAAATAAGAATCTAATCAGGTGCAGATATGGCTGTGTGGTAAGAAGCTTGCTTTCCAACCACATGGTTCCAGGTTCAGTCCCATTGCGTGGTACCTTGGGCAAGTGTCTTCTACTATAGTCTTTGACTGACTAAAGCCTTGTGAATGGATTTGGTTGACGGAAACTGTGTGTGTGTGTATGTTTATGTGTCCCCCACCATCGCTTGAAAACCAATGTTGGTGTTTACATTCCTGTAAATTAGCGGTTCAACAAAAGAAACCGATAGAATAAGTACTAAATTTACAAAGAATAAGTCCTGGAGTCGATTCATTCAACTGAAGGTGGTGCTCCAGCATGGCCAAGTCAAATGACAAACAAGTAAAAGAATAAAACCCACGGACCAAATACCATATTTTCCATGTATAAGCCAAAATTTTCAGACCAAAATTTACATGAAAAAAATGGTAGGTTGACTTATACACCAAGACAACGCTGGAGTGCCAAAAATTCCATGTGAAATGCAGTAGGATTTGGAAAAATGGTGGTGATGCTTAAATGTTGACACTGTATATTATTTTGACTTGTATGCTGGAAACACAGCACTTGCTTCTTGTATACCCAACTCAAAAATTGACTGAACTGGAAAGCATCATCATTATTTTACATCCGTTTTCTATGCAGGCATAGACTGGATGAGTTGTCATGGTAGGATCGCTTATTATTCAGAGTTACTGCCCTCAAAGAAGCAGGTCACACACAATTTCTGTAGCAGGATGTCCTTTTTAATGCCAACCATTTTACTGAGTGTACTGGGTCTGTTTTACCATGGTACCAATGGAACCAGTGAGAAGTTGTCATGTTCTAAACATGACTAAAAGGTCCTCCTGACCCAATGTTTCCACTCATCTGTCAACCATTTTGTGGAAGAATGAGCAGAAACATAGGATCAAAAGAATCCCCTAGTTTCCAGTGGCATATAGAACATTATCAGACTTATGTACAGCAGTCCATGTAACCAAACACTACATAAACAAGTAATATCATATCAAAATAACTGAAGCAAATGTATTCTTCGCAAATATGTAGGTCACTTTAAATCCTTTTAATTGTTACCTCCATGCTAGAGTGTGGTCAAGCACAACTAATAGATGCTTCTGACAACTATATCTAAATATTTATATAAATATGAGTGTTTGAATTTACAAATGAGAGAAAAAATATTTAATGGGTCTTGAATGTAATTACTATTAGCTGAGGCTTTCTTTCATTTTTGTAACAAAATAAAAAAAAAACAAAAAAAACATGAAACTTAGAGGAAAGTTTCATGTTTAAATATACAAGTTGTCAAGGCAGTGCATTGACAAAATTGATTTGGGGTTGGATAAGTACTTTGTGGTACTTAGTTATGACTTTTCTAAATTCGAATTTTTCAACTTCATAAATATTTTGTACACGAAATGGGTCTAAATTTGAGGCCTATTGTCTATGTTAGAAATCCTTGAATAATTGGTAAGCTGGGTGGGTGGGCAGTGTATGTGACAAAATACCTGCATTGTTCAGTTATACAGTAATCCCTAGCCATATCACGATTTATTATTTGATGTCACAATTGCGATGTCCAATGGCAGTAATAGCTAGCAATAAGAAAAGATTCCAATAGTTGAAAAATAAAGAGTTGGCAATGACCTACAGAACATGTACTGTAGCAGCAAAGATGACATAAAAAAAATTTGTTAGTGGTATATGAAAATACAGTCAGAAGAGTCATCACCATTTTTCAGTCTACTTTTCCATGCTGGCATGGGATGGACAGGTTGTCATGACTAAAGTAAGTTCTTATATTAATCCAATTTTTGATGTGTTTCTTTGGTTGGACGCTTGTCCCATCACCAATACTCAAAAGTAGTATTGAAAACAAAACTCTCATGCAAATAAATAAGCAGGAATTGTATATCTGATGGAACTTTATTAATTAAAACAAGTATGTATATATTAAATTGACTATTTATATTCTTTTAATTATGGGTCATTTCTTTCTTTTTTCTTTTTTGAAAATGTAATCCTTTGTGCAGCAACCAATAAATAAATTGAAGTATATATTGATATATCTTGAGATAAAGTCAAAGAAACTGTTTTAGTTCATCTCGTGTCATACCAACATACTTAGACTCCTTTTACTTCTATTCAGATTTATATCAATGCAAACTTTAACTTGTCAATGCTAGTGACTATCGTTAACACAGCTAATCCCTTAGTATATTAAAATATATTAAACAATGACAATAGGCAAGAACTAGCTACTGAATTATTTCATAAATTTTTCCACCTAACCTGATAATATTCAAAATACTGCAATTAGTTTTCTCTTAATGTAAAATGTTTCAATTTAAATTTCTTGCATTAAGAGAAAACTAACTGTAATTCATCACACTTTCTGGCTATTAGATTCTTTTAGCAAAATTTACTTTGTTGCAAGTACATATATCAAACACCAAGATAGAAGACAACCATACTACTATTCTATGCACTCCTATTTGAGAGAGAGAGAGTGCACTAGAAGAAATTTCCATCTTTTAATTTTCTAACTGTCCACTTAAAAAACATTTGATATGCTTGCCATTCCTTTTCTTTTATGTCACCTTCCAAATTAAACATATTTCCATTTTAAATAGATTGCAAAAATTTTCCTTCCCAAAACTGTATTTATCTAGAACCTATTCCCCGTCCATATTTTCCCTTTCAATCATTAATCTGAAAGAATTCAAACTAGAAAAATCAACATCATTAATCAAATTTTAAAAAAAACGAAATAAATATACTAGTATATGTAGTGCAAACTTTGTCATGATGTAATTAGCACATCATATCCAGTAACCAAGCACAGCGCATTTGTCAGTGGACCAAACAATCATTGATGTTGGAGATAATTACAACTTAGATTTCTACATTACTGTTTAATCTGCAGCTACACATAACAGCCAAATCTCCCTTCAATCACACTCAACTATCTTTAAAAATAGAAAGATGTTGCATGATATAGTCCTAGGTACACTAAGAAAATGGAATATCTGATTATAGGCCTGTTTGATCAGGGCTAACCTGGGGTTAAACAACAAAAACATAAGACATGTTGGAAAACCTGACAGAAAATAAGATGAATGATCTGAAACCTGTTGCACAGCATTTATTAGTATAATGGCATGATGGAAAACATGTAAACAGATGAGATCAATAATTCAATCAAGAAAACCTCAGAACAAATATAAATTTTTAACCAATAAGAAAATTCCTAGTTCTCAATTGAAATGGTGGTGTTAGAACATGAATTGTTATAACACTTCATTCAATCTTCGTCTGTAGTGGAGCTGTTGTTAATTGGAAGCATGAATGCAAAATGGCATGTATGCATGCATGTGATGGTTATTAGAAACTCTTGGAATTCATCTTTAACCTAAAACATATTTTGATAAAAACGTGAATTTGAAAGACAATTTGCATACATTATACACTATCAGAAAAATAAAACAGGAACACACCAAATAAAGCATGTGTAATCCAAGAGGTCTAAAGAACTCGTAGAAGTAGATGAAATGCCTTCGAAACTGAACTCAAGACCAATGTGTCGGCTATCCAATAACGAATACTTTTACTTGTTAAATCAATCGGATAATAAACTAAGTTCTAATACAACACAAAACATTAGCAGTGATGATTTCTGTCGAGTATCATTAATTTCTTTAATTGGCTCTTTTACTAACAATATAGACACAGACTGTCCTTTCAACTATACACATTTAATTTGGCGGAAAGTTGCAACCTAAAATTAAAACACCCACGTTTATAACAAACTACTATAGGATGATACGTATTTATTTTAATAATGGGAAAGATCACAAAAGACTTCTCTAAAAACAAATCTGTTGCCTTTCAAAATATTGTCTCATTCATTCTTTTTTATTGGAAAAAAAAATGTGCCTGTTGGATAATTTGATAATTTAGCTGGTCAGGGCAAAATTTGGCGATTAAAGTGGGAAAGCTGTTTTTATGTTGAAAAATCTATTAATCGCATTTCTTTAGCCAAATTTTCTAAATGTTAATTTTAAGGTTATAAATGTTATGCAATAAATTGTTGTATAAAAGACTACTTTTTGTTATACGGTGGGGTGGAGTCGTTGAACTAGAAAACGGGGAACATAAAGATATAGATTATGCTTGAGAAAGAAGGGTAATAAAGAAATGCAAATATTTTCTAACTATACGTCAAAAGAAAATGTGTTCAGCAGTCTGATGCTTAACATCATTCTACAGCAAGTTTAGAGAGAGAGAGAGAGAGACAGACAGACAGACAGACAGAGTGAGTGGGAGATACAGAATTTAGTTAAAGACTTATGGGAACATACTTCGAATTCCAAAATGTTGTTAAGCTAACTTAGTGGGTGGATGAGGTTGCGCCTAAAGCAAAGGTAGCTAGCTGACCTACACGCTTTTCAACTGAAATTGAAATTAGTCTTTTTGCTCAATCACAGTATCTTCAATATAGTTTTTCTAGTCTGATTAGCATATCTTAGATTAGTGTTTAATAATCTTCCGATGTTGACGTGACGTAAGCACCAACTGTTTCTTCCGAAGACAGCTGTTGTTGCAATGAGATCCCGATCAAAAAAACTAACCGGAAGTATGAGCTGGCAACCACTTCCGACAATCTAACTGTCCAGTAGTAAAAAGGGGGAGTTTCTTTCAATTAATGGTTTGCAGTTAATTCACTACATGTCATGGTTTGCGTATTAAGACTTCGTCGCATATACAATGAAAATAAAAGAGATAAATTCGAATAAAGTATATAGAATCGAAGCATGATGCACATACCAATATACACATATATTATATGCCCGCTCGCCAATTTCCACTTCAATAGTAAATTGTTACCGGCATAGAGGGAAAGTAAAAAGGAAAAAAAGAGAAAAACTTGATGCTTGTTTACCGAAAGAACATACTATAGTTCCCATTAGACTATTTATTAAAACCTAAGTAGTTAAATATATAGATTGATTCTTTTTACTGGAGTAAATTTACTAGCAATATATTTCCAACAGAATGAGACATGTTTATATAAAGTATTTGCCTGGCTATTAAACACAAAATTCTGAACTGACTTCAGATGTTAACCGTCCATCTATAAATACTCTAGCAGTTATTACGATATGAAATTGTATGAGATTAGGTAAATCTTTCGAGAGAGAACAAAATGAACCGAGCTAAGGTAAATGAGTAAGTGGATTGGAAGAGGTGTGCCGAGTAGAACCGGAGCAATTATAATGTGTTAGTTACCTTTTAACTCGAGTACATGGGGTACATAGTGATTACGATAGTACGAGATAACAATTTAGTTGACGTTTGGGACACTTAGAGTAATACATAAGACAAACAAGAGCATTGAAACATAA
The DNA here is from genome assembly GCF_046866305.1 of Octopus bimaculoides. Lineage (NCBI taxonomy): Eukaryota > Metazoa > Mollusca > Cephalopoda > Octopoda > Octopodidae > Octopus > Octopus bimaculoides. The sequence continues at coordinate 22,127,323 of NC_142930.1, read as the reverse complement.
ACAGTAATTAAGTTCTCGCTAGAAATTTCTAGTTTCTGTTTACTACTACGTTTTATAATATAGACTTCTGGAACGAAGAAATAAGGAGAATAATTGTTCTGGTGTGATGAATAAATAAACGAATCAAACAAATAGGTTCCAAATGACATAATGTGTCAATGACCATAACCGACTCAATGTTTTTGTTTTTGTATTTTCCTGAAACGAGGAAGTTATAAATGTAGACAGAATATAAAGCATTATTTGGAGTGGGAATGAAAATAGAAAAAGATAGTAACATACATATATATATATATGTATATATATATAATAAAGTGTGTGTGTGTGTATATATATATATATATTTCTACTTACAGAATACCACTACATGACGTGCAAACATAAGAGCCAATAGTCATATTCACATAGGTTGGTCCACGTTGGTGACAGTCAAAGCACTGTTTATTTTGAGACAGAGCTACCATATCACGTAACATTTTAAGGTGTTTTTCATCTTGACGTCTCTTGTTAGTCGCCATCTTGCTATACGAGAAACTAAAACAGCGTTCCGTATGTCTACAAGTGTATCCAAGGGAGGTAAAACTAACTTGAAAGGCACAGCCAGCAGGGGGCGATAGTAGTAGTAATTCATTCTTAAAACGTGTTTGTAGTAAAAACTTTTGAAACAACTTCCAAAAACTGTGTCATTTCGAGATGAATCTAAATCACACGCATTGATCCCATGCGAGCCACAGAAAATATATTTTGAATAAAAAATATATTTCTGAATTTTGTAGTATGCATTTTTTATTATCACATATATAAAAGCTTGTAAATATTTAGATATATTTGTAAATATAATATATATAGAATAAAACAAGACATAAAATTGTTTCGAAGTCACTATCAACCTTTTCCTTAGTTAAGTTAATATGTACTCTACTAAAAACTATTCAATAATTCTTCATTTTAACGTTGAATTATTTTTATATATAACTTGACAAAAACAAACACATATACATACATATCTATCTATCTATCTATCTATATATATATATATTTATATATATATATATATATATATATATATATATACACACACATATATATACAGAGAGAGAGAGAGAGAGAGAGAGAGAGAGGCAGTGATGCAGATAAACACAATTAGGCTTGACATGTGTATATATAGATATATATACATATAGACACATATATCAAGATATATTCAGAACAATGAACCCATAAATACACATACATACATACATAAATACATACATACATACATACATACATATTTGAAATACCGATTGCCAAAGATGAAAGCGAAAGCTTCAAAAACCAGTGTGTGACAAGTGGTATTTTTACCCTTCTTTTATTCAAATATTTCATATTATACCTATTAAGATAGAATTCTTACTAATCGTCTCATTATTACTGCTTTTAACAGCAATAATGCTTTTATATAGTTACTTTTTATTATATATATACACATACATTTCCATAGAACATAAAAATATAAAGAAGGAAATACATAATTTCTTAACTCGACGGCTGTTTCAGGAAGCTCATATTCATGTAATAATCGTAATGATCATAATCATTTTTTAAGATATTGAATCCTTTTATCAACAGAGATAATAATTTCATATATATATATCATGTATGTATATAATACATATATAATATTAAAACCACATTAAACTACAAATCCAAAACCAAAGGAAACACAAATATGAATGAAGAAAGAAAAAAAAGAAGAAAAGGGAAACATAGGAAGAAAAAAGAAGAAAGAAAAGAAAACAAATCAATTCATAATTTACAGATGGAATGAACAAAAAGTCTTGGGTATGCAACCAGTAAACAGATATATTACCATAAGTTTGGATCCCAAGCTTACTTGTGTTTATCTGCATCACTAAATTCCATATCAACATGCCTTGGATTTCCTTTATAACCACTCTTGATGCCACGGATCTAGTCCTGGATGAAGAAGTCAGAGTTTAAGTTCAAATTAATGTGAATACTGCTGTGTGTTTTCTATATTGAGCATATCTAGCTCACATCTATAATCTGTATGTATCATATACATATGTTTATTTATAAAACCATATGAGGTATGAGAGGTGAATGTGTATTTATTTAGCCATGTGACTTCCACAAGGGTTACAGCTGTTTCGCTACCTTCTTCATGTTGTGCTAATATCTGTATGGAAGAAATTATGTGTACATGTTTGCATTAATATATATGCTCAGCATTATACAGTGCAATTGTATATTCACAAATTAATGCAAATAAAGAAAGCTAGCTCATCAGATCATTTGAACATGAGTTGAATTACTGGTGTAACTATGATGTTCCAATGATCTAATGAGCAAGCTTTCTTGATTTGCATTAATCTTTGAATATACAGTTGTAATGTATAATGCTGAACATATATAATGCAAACATGTACCTATAATTTCGTTCTAACTGAAATTAATACTACTTAAAGAAGGTTGCAAAATGGTTGTAATCCCATGGAAGTTGCATAGTTAAATAAATATATATTTACCTCACACATCTGCTGATTTTATGGGTTTTTTTACACTGCCATTGATTGGATCTTCTGGATTTTCAGTCACATGGACACTCTACGTTACATTTCTTTATAATTGATTGCAATATGGAATGTTAGCCAAGTCCATATGAGGAGCTTTCTGAGATATCTGCATGATTCTCTGAATCCATATCTTATATATGTATGCAATCAAATGGTTTGCATGAGTACAGACATAGTCAACATTACAGGTGAAAAGAAAGGTATCATTGCATGAATTGGAAAGCCATCAGGTGAGACTGGGTTTCAAAATCATGGGTGTGGTTGCAGAGGTGATGAAGGCACAGGAATTTTGAATAGGAAATTCAAGGTGGTTGAGGTGGTGGGGGATGAAGTCAAGATAAGAGTGAGAGATGGTTCTTTTATAGAAAACAGATGTGGAGAGGAAGTTGTTTAGATAATCTAACGGTAACAGAGATGTTATGGAAATTGACAGAGAGAGAGTGAAGACAGTAGAAGAATTGAACTCAACACTTAAGGGGATGCAATTGAAGAAGGTGATGAGTTTAGTATGGGTGAAAAAGGTGGCTCTGGTATAATCATCAATGTGCCTACAACATATAGTTTAGGAATAGGACCAGTGGACTGAGCAAAGATTTGAGCCACAACTGAACCTACAAAAAGGCTAGCATAGTTTGGGCCCACCCTAGTTCTGACAGTTTCCTCAGTGACCTGCAGGTAAAATTTGCTGTTGAAAGAGAAACAATTCAAAGTAAGTTCAAGCTCTGCAAAGCAGAGGAGACTAGAGGTGTTGGGCTTGAGGACAGTGTGATAGACTCAGAAGTACTTGAGGGAGAGAAGACCATCACAGTTATCCCCATATAAGTGTCATTAACGCATTCTGCAATGCCTGTAATATCATTTGCATCTTTGCACTCATGCTCTGTAACACTCACCTTTGACCATTTGCCCTTTCCCCTTACCTGCCACATTTAGTAGTGAAGATCCTTTTTGTATAATAAGTTACAAGGCAAATTCACTTGTGTATGTGTGTGTGTGCATACACGCATGTGTGTGTGTGTGAGTGTGCATGCATGTCTATGTATTTAGTAAGTCTTTTGAGTGTGTGCTTGGGTTTGCTTACTACACTGTTTGTACCCATGTCTTTTACTTATTTTTTGTTTTTTTATTTGTTAATTTATTTACTTATTTTTTCTCATTCTGTCTTAAGTATGTGTCTTGTGTGTGTATACTATTTCCAATATACATGGAAGTAGTAATTAAGCTCAATATGTAAGAAAGAAGCAATAAAGTACTTGCTAATCAATGAGTGTACTCAGTGCAAATGAGAGCACAAAAGATACTGGGGGTCTCTGGGGAATTGATAGGGAATAAAGAGTTCAAATTTGAGGAGGTAATAGAGCAGGAGTGCACAAAATATATTTGAATATTCATGAAATATTCTGATTGTTCACTGGAGTAACAGATAAATTTGGTCATTTAGGTTACATAATTAGAGACAGATGGGGTTGTATTGACTATATGTAGTTTGAGCAAGAAAGAAAGGAAAGAAGTTCAAGAAGCTATTACTTTTATTGGCAACAAAGGGGCTTTGAAACACTGCTTGGCAGTGTTTTACCCTTTCTCCATTGAGTGAGCAAGAAAACTATTAACCAATAAGGAAGTCTCTATATCAGACATGGGCAAGATGCAGCCTGTAGGACTTTCTGAATGGTATGCCACTAAAAAATTACCTTGAATATTTTTAATAGAGTAGCTCATCTGATGATAAGCCAAGACTCATGTAGCCCACTTCTCAAAAAAGTTGCCTGTGGCTGCTCTGTAGAATGACTCTACCTACTGGAAATAACAACCAAATAATCCTCATACTATTTTTAAAATGAAAATACATACTGGTTAATGTAGTCTTAGGTACACTATACTTAGAAAAACAGGGATCTTTTTTAAAACGGGGGCCACATTTTTCATTAATGTTTTACGTAGTGTTTTTGGTAGCGAAAGACTTTCAAACTTCGTATACTTATCTATTTTGTGTTATAGAACAGAAAAATATTTTTGTATTCGAATTTATTTCATGTAAAAAATTGTCTTATTTCGATAATTTCAACCAATCACTGACAAGTATTCAGTTGTTTAGATTTACTCCTTTGGCTGATTAAGCGATGTAAAGCGTATTTAATCTCCATACCTTCGTTTTATTTGCTTTTTTCATTTTAAATTTGCTTTAACCCTAACCCTAACCCTAACCCTAACCCTAGGGTTAGGGTTAGGGTTAGAGTTAGGGTTAGGGTTAGGGTTAATTGTTTCAGAATCGTTTGTTTATGTAGTCGGCACTTAATGTATATCGGCTGAATGGACGTCAGTGATTGGTTGAAATTACAGAAATACGACAACTTTAACATGGAATAATTTATGGATTTCTTTTTTTTTTAAGAAGACTAAGAGAAAAAGATGTTTTATATGACACATTCTACCAGTGTTCCAAGTTTCAAAGTGTTTCGTTAATGAAAAATGTGGCCCCCGTTTTAAAAAAGATCCCAACAATAACAACCAAATGTACTCTACCTTGATTTCAACTCACTTTATAACAATGGCAACAAATTTTATTTTCATACAAAAAAAGTGAAGCAGTAATAGTGAGTGTGATGAAGCATGATAATGAGGTGTGGGCATTGAATGAAGAAGTTCTATGAAAGTAGAAGAGAAATGTATTGAATATGATTCATTGAATGTATTTATTGACATATATAAATGACACACATAGGCTGAGAGAGTGACTGAGCATTAAAGATAAGAGTCGACATAACTGGAGAGATGACTGTATTGGTATTAATATGAGATATTGAAGATGAGTATTAGGAGAATAAGTATACTGCCTGGGAAATAGGTAGAATACTGCCAAATCAGCTCTGACTGAGTAGACGTTCAATCAAAGGAAGTCCAGCTTTGACCATCCCATATTTATATTTTGACACAAAATGTATCTATTAGTTGATCATGTAGGACTACATTAGATGATAAGGTATGATTCAAGAAAGATTTGGTCGATGTTTCCAGCAGGTCAACTGTCCACAAAGACTCTCACACAATGCATGGTTACAGATGAAGACAAGTTGTAATACGCCATATAATAGACAAGTCCAAATCATGTCAACAATGAGAAAATGAGAAATAGCTTTAACTGATAATAAATATTAAGCTTTGCTGATTGAAGCTTATCTCTGCTCTATAAAATTCATGATTTGTTTTAAGTTGGAAGTTGTGATGTTCATGCTTTGTTAAATGCAATAATCCTTTAGCACTCAGATTACTCTGTCAAATGTAATGCTTATCTATTCATATCGTTTTGAATTAATTATGCATTATCTTTTAGCTTAGCAATTTCGATGATGTGATTGTTTATTTTCAGAATGACAAATCAGGATATGAGTGAGAAGCAGGATCAGGTCAGTTTAAACATAAAACAGGTAGAATATTTGGGCTAGATGTTGTTGGCTCTCCATCACTTACGACGTCAAGGGTTCCAGTTGATCTGATCAACGGAACAGCCTGCTCCTGAAATTAACGTGCAAGTGGCTGAGCACTCCACAGACACGTGTACCCTTAACGTAGTTCTCGGGGGGATTCAGCGTGACACAGTGTGACAAGGCTGACCCTTTTAATTACAGGTACAACAGAAACAGGAAGTAAGAGTGAGAGAAAGTTGTGGTGAAAGAGTACAGCAGGGTTTGCTACCATCCCCTGCCGGAGCCTTGTGGGACTTTAGGTATTTTCGCTCAATAAACACTCACAACGCCTGGTCTGGGAATCGAAACCGCGATCCTATGACCGCGAGTCCGCTGCCCTAACCACTGGGCCATTGCACCTCCACTTGGGCCAGATATGGCTGGTTTAAATGCTAAACGGGCTAATGCTAAAAATGAAGTGAAATAGTTCCAAACAGCAAAGCTGAGTTATAAACCCAGCCAGCTCAAAGCTTAACTCTGCACTTCAGCACTAATACCTTAAGTATTCAGTACAAATGCTACTTATTATCATACCAAGAGTAACAAATAAATGTTGCTTTAACTAGGAGCACAACACAGTGGTTGACATAAGGTATGGATTTATGACTAATGTGGTCAATATTCCAGGCCATTAAGCTCATAGTTATTTTTCAATAAATAGAGTCTTTAACAAAGATCAGAGCAAGATAAAATGCATGATTATTAAATCTACATATTTAGCATTATGACTATTGTACATGAGAGCACCAATGAGAAATATGATAGACTGCTTTAGATGCAAAATCAAGTAAGTTTAAATCTCAGAAATGACATTGGTTTTATATTCCTATATAAATCTATGATTCAAGTTAAAATTATATACCAGTTTGGATATGTGACTGACAGAATTATTCAAAAAATGTTTACGTTAACATAGAGATATATCCACACACACACACACACAAAAAAAAGAGATGGGAGAGTATGGTAAAGACAGGGGAGATAACCAAGTGAAAGGCACATTGATAGAAGGTCAGTGACCAGAGTCAGAGTGAAATTTGGAGGGGAAGGACAATAATGAATTAAACAGAGGGTAATTTGCATCCTAGATGAGGAAAGTGGGATAAAAGCTGCAACTGATATTGAAACACTATGATTATGTAAACATGTGTATCAACTGTACCAATGTACATAAACACATTAATACAATCAATTTAGGAAAATAGAAATTATTTTTATTTGTTTTGATAAGGAAGAAAATGTATTGCACAGAAGTAGGAAGCAAGAATCTGTGTCAGTATGTATATGTATACAAGTTTTCTGAACGTTTGAAGTAGCACTGCATTGGGAAAACGTATTAGGGAGGAATTATAAAGGTAAAGAAGAAGGTCACTACTGGGTAAGATGGGTGTTTTTTTTTTCTAATGGAGCAGGAAAAAATGGTAACATTTATCACCATAGTGCAGTGAGGAAGAGTGAAGTTTAGATAACAGATGGGGATATATATATATATATATATATATATATATATATATATATATATTCAGATGCAGCATAGAATTTTGTCAGTGAACAGGTTGCGGTCTCAAAGCGACGAAAATATTTTGACAAATTAAATTTAAATGTTGAAGTGAATCTAATGGTCTTTGTGTGTTATTCTAAATGGCTTATAAACACCTTCCATGCTGCAATTATATATATATATATATATATATATATATATATATATATATATATATATATATATATATATATATATATATATATATATATATATATATATATATGGGTAGCACGGAACTGTAACAGACAGCCAGAAGAGAAGCTAGGAGAGAAGTATTTCTAGCCAAGGGAGAAGCAGAAAAGAAGTTTGCCTATGTTCAGTGTCATGAGGATCAAGAATTGAAGTGTTTCGGATTGCAAGACAGTGTGTGAGAGAAAATTGTGATGTCATAGGAAAGAAACATGTCTGCATGGATGATGGTACTCTTGCATTTAATGATTTTGCAAAGAAAGAGGCTTGGAAATGCCATTGTGAAAGACTGCTGAAGGTGGAGAATGAATGGGAGGAGGAGAGCCTGCCAAATTGACAGTACCTTGGTAGATAAAGCAATTAAGGATATGAAGACAGGGAAAGCCCCCAGCCCATCATGAATTACTGCTGAGATGCTTAAAATATTTGGCGGTGTGGATTATGGTCCAGTCACCTATATTATAAATCAGGTTGTAAGGAACGACCGTGCGAACTCAAAGGAGAAATGGTGACGAATGGAAGAACAGAGGACTCCTTTTATTTAAACGTGTCACACGGTCGAACACACAAACATATATATCAATTGATGATATACTTGATATGTTATACGACGATAACATATGTGACCAGTAATGAAAGACCACAACCGTATTAGATGAATAACAGAGATATTTATTATGGCGTTAAAGATGTATGTCTGTGTGTGAGTGTGAATGCGACATATAAGAACATAATCAAAGACAGGCTGTCATACAAAGAAAAGTATGTATGTGAGTGATACATGTGTGTGTATGTGAAATATTACAGCAGAGAAAGAGTCAATAACACGTGAGCAATTATACCAGTTCTTGGGTACACAATAGTATGAATCTGTATGTGAAGTGAGTTGGCTGAGTGTGGCACAGCTGATCACTAGTTGTGATGTCGTGGCATCGATGCCGGGCCGTGATTCTTGTTATACAGATGTTCGTCGCTGGCTGAGAATCTTGTCTGTTTATTATCGTGGTGAAGCTAAGTCACCTAACAGAATCGAAGAGAGAGATGTGTGCCGCGGTGGTTTAGTTTGGTGTACTTATAAAGTCATGTAGACGCTGGTGGTGATTGAGGCTGCTTGGTAGTAATCGTGTTGGTCATGACGATGGCGCTGGTGAGTAGTCGTAGACTCATGTTGCTGATGTGGCGACGGCAGTGGTCATCGTTGGCTGGACGAAGCTGTTGAAGTGGTCGCTGGCTGATTGTTGCTGCTGCTATCGTGTGGTACACGGAACAGATCTCAAAGAGAAACTGGACCGAGACAAATTTGGCCGCCGAGTTAAAGCTATTTATAACAAACTATTGGCTCCCGATGGCTTCAGTTTAATACTCTATCACGTGACCTTATTAGGGGCCGTGATTGGTCAGTTTGCGTTCTGGCGGGAAAGGTTCGAAGAATTTGCTGCTTCAAATAATAATCAGTCACGTGATGACAAGGCTGGTGTTTTCCCCTACGTTCGCGTTTGTTTATATTTAAATGAGAAGAATGGCGATAGCAGTTTTGTATCTAATGGCGGGAGGTAGTTTCACTACAAGGTGGTTCATGAAGGAGTCATACCCAATGACTGGTGTAGCAGTACCATAGTCAACTGCTACAAAGGTAAAGGTGATGGTCTAGATAGAAATAATTATAGAGGTATCAAATTGTTGGATCAGGTGATGAAAGTTATGGAGTGGGCCATGACTCAACTAATAAGGGAGAGAGTTAGTTTAGATGAGATGCAGTTTAGTTTTGTGCCAGAGAGAAGCACCACTGATGCTATATTTCTGGTAAGGCAGTTGCAAGAGAAATACATACCCAAAATAAACCTCTGTACTTGGATTCTGTTGACTTGGAGAAAGCCTTTGATAGCACAATATCCCTTATCTGGTGGTCAATGCAGAAACTAGGGATAAATGAGTTGTTGGTGAGAGCTGTACAAGTCATGTACAGGGACACTACCAGTAAGGTGAAGGTTGGTGATGGGTTCAGCAAAGAATTCTGGGTAGAAGTAGGGGTTCACCAAGGGTTGGTCCTCAGCACCCTCTTGTTCATCATAGTCCTCCAGGCAATAACAGAGGAATTTGAGACAGGCTGCTCCTGGGAGCTCCTCTATGTTGATAACCTTGTTTTTATAGCTGAATCACTATCAGAACTAGAGAAGAAGTTCCAGGTATGGAAGCAAGGTCTAGAATCAAAGAGCCTTAGAGTTAACCTAGCAAAACCCAAATTTTTAGTAAGTAGGAAGGCAGACAGATCGCAAATCCCTTCAAGTAGATGGCCCTAATTGATCTGTAGAAAAGACATAGGTAGAAACTCCATAAGACGTACCCAGTGTAAGCTTGGGACACAGAAGAGGTGCCTCAATATCAGAGGAAGGTTAACAGGGAAAATAGCTTTTGTGTGTGGAAGATGCACAGGTACAATAAACACCAAAAGTGTACAGAAAATAGACTTCATCAACAGCCAGGGGTTTAAGCGAGAGATACTAGATAGCTTCTATTATCTAGGTGACCAAGTTAGTAGCAGAGGTGGATGCTCCAAAAGTGTAGCTGTGAGAATAAGATTAGATAGAAGTTCAGAGAGCTCCTGCTTCTACTGGCAACAAAGGGCCTCTCTCTCAGTATGAAAGACAGATTGTATGATGCCTGTGTGTGAACAGCTATGCTACATGGCAGTGAAATATGGGCTGTGACAGCTGAGGACATGCATAGAAATGAAGCCAGTATGCCTTGCTGGATGTGCAATATCAGTGTGCATGTTCAACAGAGTGTAATCTTCTTGAGAGAAAAGTTGGGCATCACTGGCATCAGATGTGGTGTGCAAGAGAGATGACTGCTGGTATGGTCATGCAATGCATATGGACAAAGACAGCTGTGTAAAGAAGCACCAATCTCTAACTGTGGAGGGAATATGAGATAGAGGTAGACTATGGAAGACATGGGATGAGGTGTGAAGCATGATCTTTGAACTTTGAGCCTCACAGAGGCAATGACTAGTGACCGAGACCTTTGGCGATCTGCTGTGCTTGAGAAGACCCATTAAGCCAAGTGAAATAGTAGTCATGGCTGATGCTGGCATCACATAACTGGCACCCATGTCAGTGGCATGTAAAAAGCACCTTTCAAGCGTTGGGCCTCATGGAGGCAAAGTGGCTGAGCGCCTTTCGAGTTTTGGGCCTCATGGAGGCATTGACTGAGACCTTTGGCAGTATATTGTGCTTGCAAAGAAGACCCCCTCAAACCAAGTAAAATTGCAGTCATGGCAGATACCAGTGTCACGCAAATGGCATCCATGTCAGTGGCACATAAAAGCATCCATTACACCCTTGGAGTGGTTGGTGTTAGGAAGGGCATCCAGCCTTAGAAACCATGCCAAACTTAAGTGGGGGCTGGTGCAGCCTTCCAACTTGCCAGCCTGCCAGCATGGACAATGGGCGCTAAATGATGATGATGATGATGATGATGATTTCGCCATCATCATCATCATCGTTTAATGTCCATATTAGCATGGGTTGTGCGGTTTAACCAGAACTGGTAAGCTGGAGAGCTGCACCAGGCTCCAGTCTGATTTGGCATGGTTTCTACTGTTGGATGCCTTTCCTAACACCAACCACTTTACATAGTGTACTGGGTGCTTTTACATGGCACTGGCATGGGTTGCTTTTTATGTGGCACCAGCACAAGACTGTTGAAGGTCAATCTTTTTCACCAAGGGCAGTGAGCTTAACCTGCTGTGGAGTATAGGTCTTCTTGAGTACAACAAGGCATCAGACATCTCGGTGCGTTGTCATCTTGTTTGAAAGGTTCAGCATCCTGATGATGCCGTTCAGTACTTTGTCCTATGTATTCCTGAGTCTCCTGCTTCCATGTGTTCCATCCCATCTCTGCCATGACACATTCAGTGAATGGGTGGCAGTGTTAGAGAGAGAGAGAGAGAGAGAGAGAGAGAGATAGAAGGGAGGGGGAGAGAGAGAGAGCGAAGGGAGGGAGGGGAGAGAGAGAGAGAGAGAGAGAGAGAGAGAGAGAGAGAGAGAGAGAGAGAGAGAGAGAGTATATGTGTATTGTTTGTGTGAAGCTATAGGCAAAGCTGCACATTTCAGACATTGAAAAAACCAAAACAAAACAAAAAAAACTTGCTGGTTTCAAATATGCCAAGTCTCACTGATCCTACTTTACAAACATTCGAGAATGTTGTGTCACAGCATGAGCAAGCAGAATTAATGGTGAATAGATAGCAACCATAACATGTGAAGAGGAAACAAAAATAGAAAAAGATCATGAGGAAGTATTTGAAAACTTCTAATATCACTTAAGAAAGGTGTGAATATCACAATCACTATTTACTCTATATTAGCTTTTGAAGTACTGCTAGCAGTAGGCATGCAGTACTTGCCAGTATGGGGTGTATTACCAGTAGAGATAGTTTGTGTAAAGTATCCTCCTCCTCCTCATCATCATCATCACCACCACCACCACCACCACCACCATTAACATCATAATCATCATTAACATTTGACATCCTTTTTCCATTCTGGCACAGGCAACACAGCTTAACAGAAACTTTTATAAGGTCAGGGGTTGCATCATGGTCTGTTTTGGCTTGGTTTCTACGGCTGGATGCCCTTCTTAAAGCCAACCATTTTACAGACTGTTCTGGTTGCTTTTTATGTGTCACCATTGTCAGTGCTTTTAACGTGGCATCAGCACCAATGCTTCTTATGTGACACCAGCATCTGCACAAAGCTTTTTACATGGCACTTTGGTTTTAGGATCTCAATTTTGTTGTGATAGGTGGGTCTTCTCGAGTACAGCAATGTGCCACATATCTCAGTCCTGTGTCATCTCCTTTGCAAGGTTCAGCATTTTGAGATTTGCTTTCAATACTTCATCCCATGTCTTCCTGGGTCTCCCTCTTCCACAACCTCTCTCCACTTTAAGTGATCAGCACTTTATGCAACTGTTCTCATCCATTTGCATCACACGACCAAATCAGCATGGTTTCCTCTCTTACACATTGTATATGACTGTATATAAGTCCTGTTATGCCCAAATTCTTTCTCAATACATTAATGCTCTGTCACACATGCACACTGACATCGCACATCTAGTAGAACATACTAGCTTTGTTCCGCTCCAGCTTTTGCATGTCCTCCACATTCAGGGTTCACATCTCACTACCATGCAACATTGTAGTTTGTACACATGCATCGTACAATCTTCCCTTCTCTCAGTAGGATAATTTAAGATTGATCTAGCCACATGAACTATGAGGAACTAAAAGGCTTGAAAGAAACTAAGGAATGAGAAAGTAGTGTGGAAATGTGAAATAAAAGATGTTAACTAACTACAACCAAGTGATTGGGGCTAACAAATGAGTACTTTTGTTTTTTTGATATCTGTCTGTAGAATATGTCATTGGATTCATAAAAGTCTTGTGAAGCTCTTGTGAGGAATCATTTCAATCTTTCAAGACTTTATTCTTTTTGTGAATAGAAAGAGTGGTATATCCTTGGGTGATATATTTGGAAGAGGCTAGATTACAAATTTTGTGTGCATTCCCAAAGGAAATTCTTTCTGCTTTAAGTTTTGATTGTCCCAGAAGCATATGTGAAATACATTTGATACCATTTATTAGTCAATATAGAATAAACCAACTGATGTAAACTTCCTGAGAATGTAAGTGGACACTTTGTGTATTATAAGAAGTTTTATAATGGTATTGGAGTGTTATGGCTGTGTGGATATTTTGAAAATACCTCAGAGAGTGACAACCATGCCTTGCATAGTTAGCAGTTGCCCTTTCGCAAGGTATAGCACCTATTCAGCCACCCTTCTAGGGATATGATGAAGTCATGGAACTGCAGTAAGGTGGATTGTGAAGAAGTAGTGGAAGTGCTCAACTGCGCCAATGGTGCTTCTTACATTTATGCTGAGCAGAGGAATCCTAGATCAATGATCAGGATCATCAAGCTCACACATACACACATTAGTGTGTGTTTGTGTATATTCATTTCTTATTTTGTCTCAAAGACAGCAATTGTGAGGTGTGGAATAGTTAATTACATTGACCCCAGTGATCAACTGGTGATTATTTTATTGACTCTGAAAGGATGAAAGGCAAAGTCAACTTCAACAGAATTTGAACTCAATGATTCAGCCATCTTATCTTATTTATGTATATATATGTATATATATATATATATATTATATATATATATGTGTGTGTGTGTGTGTGTGTGTGTGTGTGTGTATCATCATCATCATCGTTTAATGTCCACTTTCCATGCTAGTATGGGTTGGATGATTTGACTGAGGACTGGTGAACCGGATGGTTGCACCAGGCTCCAATCTGATCTGGCAGAGTTTCTACAGCTGGATGACCTTCCTAATGCCAACCACTCCGAGAGTGTAGAGAAATTTTCATCAAGGTGATTCAAACTAATAGGTATGCACTTTGAGCACTCAAATTGGTATGTTGCTAAAATTCTGGTTTGAACTGCAGTTGAGTCAGTGTGTGTGTGTGGAGAGCATTGCAGTTCACTTGAAACATTGTAGTACAGGAGTAGAATAATAAATGAATTAAGAAATGAGTAAAGTTTCTAACAATGTAGAAAGTTTTAAAAACCTTTATACTTCAGGTGCAAAGGCCTATCTTTAGAAAGATACAGTCAAAGAAAGGTGTGTGTACATGAATGCTACCATTTTGGATATCCAAAATGGCAGGATCTATGTAGACACACCTTTCTTTGAATGTGACCTTTGCATCTGAAATATAAAGTCTTTTTTAAATTTCTGCATTGTTAGAAGCTTTCCTTATTTCTCATTTTATATATATACAAAGTGCAATGGCTAAATTGTTACCATTTTATATTTTTGATTTTGCACATGCACATTGTTTGTTTTTGATTTTGTTGACTACACAGTATAGTAAGGTCAGCTGGGCACTGTTTGTGAGAAAAACAGCACCATGACACAATTCACTCTGCCAGAAATTTGGAAAGAACTTGCTGTACTGCTTGGCATTTGTGCCGAAAGCTCCAATACAAACATTTCAGAGTGTTTGGGTGTAGAGGATTTGAAAAGAGTTGGCTTAGTCTAATGGTGATTACAAAGGTATGGCAGCTTGGAAAACTCTGAATGTTCTGATAAGAAAAGAGCTCCTGAATTTATTGGTGAGATTCAGACCATGATTGACAATGAACCCTCCAAGTCAATCAGGTCCATCGCCAAGGACATGGGAGTGTCTGAGTGTCAGGCAGGTAGTGTGTGAAAACATTCGGTATTCCTCATACAAGATGAGAAAGGGCTAATTTTTATCTCAAACCATCAAGGACAAGAGGAAAGACTGCTCTATGAAGCTTTTGAACAAACTTAAGCATCCCCTCCAATCAAACATGCTTTGGTTTTTCTCAGACATGAAAAATTTCTGCCAAGATCAGAGGGTGAATGCACAGAACAACTGTTGGCTTGCCATGTCCCCAAAATATGTGCCGAGAAGGATAAAAATCAAACAACCAGTCAGCATCATGGTGTTTGGAGTGATCACTAGTGATGGTGATGTTATACCTCTATTCATCTTCCCACATGGCCTCAGACTCAACACGGAAGCCTACATCAAGTGCTTGGAGGAAGTAGTGCTGCCCTGAGTCAAAAGGATGGCTGCTGGAAGACCCTATGTCTGACAACAGGACTCTGCACCATGCCACACAAGCAGGAGAACCCAGTCATGGCTGTCAGACAATTTCTACAACCACATCAACCCTAACATCTGGCCACCTAACTCCCCAGACTGAAACCCCCTTGATTATTATGTGTGGGTCGCAGTTCAGCGAGAGACCAACAGAATTCCTTGTAACACCAAAGATGAACTGAAGGCAAGGATTATAGCAGCATTCACCAACAGGAAACCGTCCAGAAGAGTTGCAGAAGATTCCAAAGTCATCTGGAGGTTGAAGCCAATGACGATTTTACAGAATAAATTTACTCTTTAGTATTTCAATATTTTTAAATGTAATTTTGGTAAATATATCTGTTAAAATGAGATGTCAGTGTTATTTTCATTTTTGTATGATTTAGATGACAGTTTATTCACTGCACCCTGTATATATAGGTTCTTACATAGTTACCTGTCTACCAAATTCAGCTTACAAAGCATAAACCAACCTGGGTTTACAGAAGGAAACAAATACTTTTCCAAAGTGCCTCTGCAGTGAAATGGTTTGTGCAGTCAATTCAATGTGAAGCATACTCAACTACACAGGTATGCTCGCATTTCTAAAAGTATTAACTTAAGTTTCATCTTGAAACACAGCATCATATACCCATCTTGCTCTTTCTCAAACTACTAAAGTTTTGATTTGAAAAATCCAATAGAAAGATTTTGTCAATCACTTGAACAATAAGTTAAAAGCTAAATGTCACAAATGTTTTATTTCTCTATGGAAAGATATTACACATATTTCCAAAGCTACCTAGTCTATTGTATAACTTCTATAAAAATAGATAACTTAGATTACATGTCAACAAGTAACAATGAAAGATTTAACCTTTAAGCTTCCACTTTTGTTGTCTGATACATGCATTTTTAGTGTTTGTTCACTGATATAAAAATAAAGGTTAAATATTTATATCTATTTTCTTGATGCTACAGAAATTCTCATTCACTGGTAGGCTATTTAATTTAAAACAGGTCATGCATGTTAAGATAAACACCAAATGAAGATGGTGAAATAGATATATTAGTTCTCAGAAACAAAAGTATAAACACTTGGATTTAATTAATTTCTTTATTTACAAACAAATAATTTGCATATTTAGTCTAAATGTGTTCCAACAATGTGTGTCACTGGAGAACAGCTTCTTCCTTTTATGTCAACTATTAGTAAATGAAATTATTATACAGGAGTTCAGGAACAACTCACATGTAAGGAGTGGCAGTGTTAAGTAATAAATACTTTTTTATTTTGTTTCCAATGTGAGTGAGGCCAGGAAGTAGAGTTCAGTTTTATTGTCCAATCCAAATAATCAGTAGGTCTGATCACTCATTGAGAAAAATCAAGTTGCTGATGTGATCATTGGGTAATAGATGAATCGAATGAAATATAAAACAAGATAATAATTTTCTGGACTGTTTGCTATATCTTCAGAATGTATAATAACAATATTTATATTTACACTATGTTTCAGTCTCTACTGTCATCTGTTGTCTTATTTCTGGATGTTGGCGTTAGGAAGGGCATCCAGCTGTAGAAACTCTGCCAAATTAGATTGGAGCCTGGTGTAGCCATCCGGTTGCACCAGTCCTCAGTCAAATCGTCCAACCCATGCTAGCATGGAAAGCAGACGTTAAACGATGATGATGATGATGATGATGATATATATATATGGCCTTAGAGTAGATTCCAGCTGGGAACCTTATTTCAAACTAAGAAAATTAATGGAGGAAGGGAATCTGTCACTCCAGAGTTTGATGTTTTTAAAATAAAACTTCAAAATGGAAGTATTTAAATAATTTTAAGATATGATCTTCAAGAAATAGAAGATATCTATAAGGGAAATAATTTAGGGAGGTTTTAAAGAACATGTTTTATAAATGAGACATGAATAGCATGCAAATAACTGTTACTCTTTCTCTATTTTCACATAGTCAAGTGAACAGGTACAACGGATAGTTGAGATACTACTACTACTACTACCACACAACGATGACTAGCACTGTCTTACCAGCATTAAAGGACCCCTGGCAAATCAATGTACTGGGTTCTATAATATTTATTCATAAACAGGAAACCAGAGAACATAGATCAGAATTGGGCCCTAAGTCCCATGAGACCCCAGGGCAACTGCTCAGTGTGCTCATGCCTTAAGATGGCATTGACTACTACTATGACTATTATTATTGATGCTTTGATCCAAAATCTCTCTCAAAGCATACAATACCAGTTTTAGAAAGTAAAGACACATTAGCTAATGTGGTTCAAGGTACATCCTTTGCTGGGCATCTCTAGAGGAATACACTGTTACAAGAATTTAGGATAATTCTCTGGTCTATGAATAACGTCATCCCTTCCTGTACTTCGTCTTAACCTTTCTGATACCTGTGTGTCCAAGACCACCCCTGGATCTGACACTTACTTCAAAGTTTTAAAATGATCTATATTAAAACCAACCTTCAAAATTTCACGTTAATTTATGTTCAGAACTTCAGCTCAGTAATGAGTTATTTTTTTACTAAATTTTCCATTATTTTCAAAATTAATTGTAATCAAGCTAATGTCTTTTAAAAGAAATATGGTAACAAAAGTGTTAAAATGGTAAAACAACAGTAGATAATATTAAATCACAAGACAAAAAAAAAAAGACTGGATGGCTCCTATCATATGTCTATTCAATCAGGGTTGACCTGGGCCTAACCACCACCGTTATCAACAATATTCTGCTAATTTAAAGATAGCATACTTTAAAGATTTGGTTTGTATTACTAGTAGGTTTAGCAACAGCAGAGAAGCTCTTCTCTTCAGCAACAACAGTATCGGACTGCTTACAGTAGTGACTGTTTATCATTTAAGAGTTTTGGGTTAACAAGAATTGAGAGTAACTTATGATAAAATATGAACTGTAAACTTTTCAGGTCAATTGTCTGACAGTTTATTTTTGCAATTTTCTATTCATATTCCGGTACTAGCATGATGGAGCAATTACCTGTTTACATCTGGACACCCTTCTCACTGTTAATCACTCAATTGCAATTTTTTTTTTTGTTCATTCAGACAAACTGTGCCAATCAAGAGATTTAAAGTACAGAAGAGACAGATATAGGTGTCTTGCTGTAGAGTAGATACATGGATAATACACACACACACACACACACATACACATATATATATATATATATATATATATATATATATATATATATATAGCTACACATATACAATGTGTTTATGTCAGTTTCCGTCTACTATCTCAACACACAAGGCTTTGGTTAACCTGGTGCTATAATAGAAGACATTTTCTCAAGATGCTACACAGTCGGACTGAACCTGGAACCACATGGATGCAAAGTGAACTTCTTATCCATCCAGCCACGCACACACACACACGTATACGTTTTTATCGTTTTAATTAGGTTACAAAAGTGGTTCAGAATCCCAAAAGTATCATCATAGCACCTATCACTTTGGTAAGTAGTATGAATGAAATTCCTGGCCCTTGAGTCACTTTTTTAACCTTTTTACTGATTAAAAAATAATGTATAGTCGTGCTTTGAGTTCTATTTCTTGTATGTTCAACCAAGGAAATGACAATGGACCATGAGATGGTGCAATTTGCTGTACTTGATAAGACATGTCAAGCTAAGTAAAATTGCTATCTTCCATACATACAGGCTTATCCTTTAGGTGCTGTGGTGCTGCATTAACACATCCAAGCTGGTGCTACATAAATGCACCCGTGACAGTGGAATGTAAAAAGCACCCAGCACACTTTGTTAAGTGGTTTGCGTTAGAAAGGACATCCAGCTGTAGAAACCATGCCATAACAGACAGTTGGAGTCTGGACAGCTCCCTGCTAGCCATCTCAATATCAAACTGTTCAACCCATGGCAACACGGAAAGAAGACACTAAAAGATGACGGTGATGATGATGATAGACATATGTACATGCAAGAAAAATTACATTGCCCACTATAGGGTATGAATGTATTTAATAATCTGATATGAAAATACATATTTAGCATTGCTCTAAATAACTCAAAAACTATTCAAGGATAACATTTTTGCCACACACACACACAAACAAGCCATGCACATGACATCAATGTATAACAATGTATGACAAAGTATGGCACAGTTCATCAGGTCAAATTATCAAAAGCAACTGTTCAAAATATCTGGATGAAAAAAAAAAAATCAGAAAAGGAGAATTACCTATCATGTGCTCCCTGCATAAGTTTTTGATCATGTACCAAAATAGGAAATCAATGTAATGTTCGTCACAGGACACTTTCAGAATAAGAAAGTGTACTAAAAACAACTTCTCCCTGCCTAATTTGCTAAGTACTAGTTGTGTTAGTGTTGTCAATATCTCAAAGAATTCAATATGAAAATATAATTTTTCATATTTTGTTGGTCTTGTTTAATGTTATTGCAACCAAGTTGCTGTTGGTTAAATTGGTCAAAAGTTGGACAGTTGATTTGAAACTAAAATAGGTACTTTGATATCTAAATTGCAGAAGAACTGTGTAATTAATTGGGGATTCATTAGTTTGCAGTTCAAGCTCTACTTTAGGAATGAAATAACATGAAGTAGCAGGCAGAAGAATATTCAGTGTGTATTACCTCATAGATCATGAACAAATAAGGAAGGCTTTACATTGTGACATGACACAATGTAGCTAGAAATAGAAGTCAAATCTCCCTCATATCACACATTGTCTTAAGAGAAAAAAATTGAATAATGTAAATGGAGAGGGTTATACTTAGAATGTTTTAATCAACTCAATCTAGAGCTAAATGAAGAGAATCTAAAACTGACAGGATCACCTGGAATTTAATATCCCTGTGATACTTTCAGCAACATAAACTTGTTGAATGCAACATTTTCCTCACAGAAGAGTATGAGATGATTTTTTGAAAATTTGTTTCTTTGAAATGTTAGAAAAGTGATAAAATGGTTAACTGGTGAAAGGACTTAAATTCATTTCAGATTCCTTTAAATTTTGTTCAACCAAAGCTGAAAACATTTCTCTACATCTTTAAGTTAGTAAGAAGTGAATGGGCTTTGTATCAACTGCTATCTCAACAACTATTCCATAGTTTGTGGATCTGTGCCAGTGACACACTGTGTCATTGGAAAAGCTGCAATCATATTAATTGAATGACAATTGAGTTCTTCCAATGTTAGTTTTCAGTTGATTAAAGCACTTCCATTTGTCCAGATTATATTTACACCAGGTGCAAGTTGTTGACTTGCTATAATTTGTATTTTTGTTGAGGATAAGTTGTTGAATTCCACAACCAGCTCTTACAAGTTATAATTACAAGTATATAATTACTGTAGATATTTCAATGTCAGATCACAGTACTAAATAATAAACTAAAACCAACTGTGGGAAATAAGTATGCCAAATTTTCTTTGAATATTACTTGTGATTATTGGCCAGTGCACATTCCAAAGACAGTTAACTCATTCAATAATACAAAATTTGGAATACAATGTTGATTATTGAATATCTAATAATAAACAGAAAGTTTTAAATCTTAGAAAAATTTCAATTGAAGGAGAAATGTTTATATACAGACTTTCTCACTTTCATATATATATAGTTGAAATTTGCAGAAAAACAAGATGAAGACAGGTGTATGAACAACAAGCAGGTGTATTAGCTTGATGCTTGGGAAAGTGAGATAGTCTTTTATGTTTTGAGCCTTTGCTCTTCAACAGAAAGGAATAAGAGAAAATAAAAAAAATGTGTGGATTTAGCAATCATGGCGACCGGTTCAGTTGGCATATATATATATATATATATATATATATATATACACACGAGTTACGGGAGGAATAGGAAAAATCTAAGCTACATGTTTCATAGCGAGTGGAACCTCAGAAGTGGTAAAATCCAAGTGAGGTGTATACTGCTGGCTATTCTTCAGGCCAAAGATATCTTAATTAGATTAAAGGTTACATTGTCGCAAAGGAGATTCAATCAGAACGTGTGATTACTCATTCTGATTGAATCTTCTTTGCATCAGCATGTACCTCCTTGCAACAAGGTAACCATTAATCTAATCATGATTTCTTTGGCCTGAAGAGTAGCCAGTGGTATACACCTCACTTGGGTTTTACTTCTGAGGTTCCAATCGGTATGAAACATGTAGCCCGGATTTTTCCTTCTCCATTCCGTAACTTGTATTCTCTTTTGCACACTCGGCAACCCTGGTCGCCTACCGTGGAATATAAAAAAAATCTTTTTTTGCTCATCATTCTTCGAACAAGAAAAATAATCCACAACCTTGCTCAATAAACCACTATTGTTCCTGAAAGTTGCTATTTTATATTTACTATGGATTGCTCGAAACGAACTTACTTCCTACACATCGATCTCTAGATCTTACATTTATATATATATATATATATATATATATAAAACCCTATAAGTAGTGTTATGGTTAAAGAAAACAATCCCTCCTTTAAGTAGTATAAAAGCATTTTTATTCACTACATGTTTATATATTATTTTTACTGGTTACAATAATTTTTTTCCTTTAATGGTTTTTGTCTCATGGAGGTGCAGTGTCTCCTCCTCCAGACCAGTCAGTAGCTGTCTTTTGTACGGCCTTTAAAAGTTATGCAAGACAGGAGTGTTGACATTTCCTAGCATGTGAAAGAATTCAAAGAATTTAGTTGATTATACCAACTCCAGTACTTTAGTGCTTATTTTATTGAAAGTTAACTTTTTAATAAATAGAAATGATCATAATAAAACAGTACCTTAAGATATTTTGTTTAATACACGCTAATATACATATAAATTTTTATATTTTCTGTTGAGCAAATTTCACTCAAGGCTTTTATTGAACTGAGATTAAGGTAGGAAGGCATTCATCTAATATGATGGGCAATGTGATCAAACTAGGAACCACATGGTGGGGAAACAACCTTTCAGCTACATAACCACACCAACAGATATTTTAAAATATATATGAAATAAAAACACATCCCAGTTTTTAGAAGAGGTAAACTAGATTTCTATGTTACATAAGAAATAATAATCAGAAAATGCCAGATGGCCATAAGACACTGTCTCAAGAATTTCTGTCCAGCATATGCTGAATTGAGGAGTGGATATCAAATGATGATGAGGTAAGCTTTAGTGGTAATCCATCAATCTGGAAAGTTACTGATTATGTTAGAAAACAAAACAGAAGGAGTCTGCCACTCCAGACAGTGACAACACTGTCAATTTGGCAAGTGATTTATTAGCTGAAACAGTTCCAAGTTCAATTTTTCTGGTAGTGGAAAACCAATTATGATAATCTAGTGTTTTATCCAGAGAGTGATGCTGTGAAACATGAGGATAAGCACCAGGATATAGAAATTCAGAAAAACAATTTAGTGGTTTAATTTGGAGGAAGGGGATGACCAAAGCTTTTGCAGACCATCAATATGGTTGATGTTCTAGAATTACAAGAAAAACATGGGTAGGGAGGGAATTCCAGAAAGATGTTCTTGGTAGGAAAGGTTGGCATGAAAATACAGCTTTTCACACTTTGTTGGACATGTGTAATGTTATTGTGACAAGATTGCAATTGGTCAAGAGTTGGACAACTGGGCTGAAGAGCTGATGGATTAAACAACGTAACATGGTCAAGACAGATTTTTCTTTGGCCTTGTTCACTTAATACTAAATAGGTACCATGATATGTAAATTGCAGAAGAACTGTGTAAGCTAATTGATGATTCATTAACTTCCAGTTCAAGCCCTACCTCAGGCCTGAAGTAGCATTCAGGAAAAATATTCCCTGGGAGGATGGACACAATGTGGGTGATAAAAATTGTAAAGGTAATTAAAGGATGTGGACATGGATAGAAATGGCATGAAACAAACCAGTTCAAGGAAAAGAGGTCCATATAGCATCACCAGAAAATGCAGAGTAAAGAAACATCATGTTTGTGAGTTAGAAGTTGGTATGTGTTGGTGAATAGCTTCAAACCAATCAGCTGGATGGCCTTTTTGTAAAAGCAGTCCAGGATGTTCGAATGTATAGCAGCAACACATGTTAGTTGAGGGAGTAGTGTTCCACTATGGATCTTATATCAGTTTTGAAGTTAGTGAAAGTTGGAAGATGAAGTATTTTATAGCCTTAAAGAGAAAAACCAGATCTTAGGATGCAGCTTTTGCTGTTAGAGGATGTGAGATTTGCATGTTGTTGACTGTAGGGAAACTAAATGAGTAAGATCAACATTGCCTTTGTTTGTTAAATTTCTCAAGTAGTTATCTACACCTCTCTAACATTTTTCAAAGTACAGCTAAAAATACAATCTTACAAAAAAACACAAACAATAATAAATGGAGAAAAGAGCAGCAAAATATTAAAATTTGTAGAAATATTTATTATAACAGAATAAGACAGCTGAAAAAAAAATTAAATAAAAAAACACTTCTCATACTGGGACAATGAATACTTCAGAGCAGGAGATGGGGAAGAGGATATGGCAGATTAATTTATAATATCAATTTAAAGATAAAAAATATGTTTTGTTCATTGTTAATTAGTGACATCAAGAATATTTATCAAAATTTATCAGGGATAGTTGTACAGAATATAATTATTTTCTTTGTTATTTAGATATTTTTTCTTCTTTCTAGTTTCAGATTCTTTTATGTTTCTCATTAAGAGGCTACACACACACACACACACATACACTTCAATCTCGTATCCTTCCATTATTTTTCTGATTTGAGGTTTCAAGAGAAAATTACTTTTTAAAAAAATGAAGTTAATTAATCTAATAAATTATATATACTAAAATGTAAACCTTATTTGGAGAGAGAGAGAGAGAGAGAGAGAGAGAGAGAGAGAGAGAGAGAGAGAGAGAGAGAAGAGAGAGAGGTGAGCAACAACTTTTTAAACAAATAAATAATTGAAGATGAAAAAAAACAACATTGTAAGATTTAGCAAAATTTCATGAATTATATTTCAAAACAAAACAGGAAATACTTAGGAGAACAAAAGTCTTTGGTAGAAATAACTGATAATTGCTTTTGAATTAAGATTAAAATGTGAAAGGAAACAGAGTTCTTCCTAATCATAATGCATGGAAGATAGAATGAGCAATTAATGGTAGGAGCAGAAAAGAAACAACAAAGTTTTCATTAGGAAAAGTGACGTGTGTGAAAATTTTCTAAGCACCGTTTGACAGTTAAACAACAGTGCATGTAGAATGCATTTTAAAATATAAATTAACAACACCTTATGAGAAGTATGCAAGGCATACTTCTCATACACACACACACACACAAAACGTGTGTGTGCGTGTATAAATTAATATCGACAGCTGCGTGCAATGCTTTACCAAAAAGGAAAACTATAGTTGTCACTAAATATGACTAGGGTGTTAGAACACCTACATTGCTAGAAATAAGAGCTAAAAAGGTCTAATGCTGAAAATAAGCACATAATTGTATATGTCTCCACTGATGTGGCTACGGAATTGGCTGAAACTGACTGATCAGAACAGGGAATTCTTGACTGGTGTTTTCAGGCAATTACAGTCAGTACATATGTAAACAATTATGTGGTTTAGCTACAGCATTAGAGTTTTTTTAGCTTTTATTTCTAGCAATGTAGGTGTTCTAACACCCAAGACATTATATATATATATATATATATATATATATATATATAATATACATATACACATAAAACATGTTCATGTGTATAATATACATAAATATATGTGTGCACACATGCATACACACACACACACACACACACAAATAGAAACACATATTTGTGTGTGTGCATGTGTATGATCTTGCTAAAATAAAAGTAAATTAAAAATTGTAAAGAAAATATTCTTTTGTTAGAATAACAGTCCATAATAACATTAAAGGAAAAAAAAAACTTTTAGTAGAGAAAAAGTATATATTAGTTCCATGAATAAAATAAGAATCAATTTAGAAATTTAGAAATTTAAAAGAAAAGTGAGTTTAATAAAAAAAAAAAAAACTCAACCCCTAACAACCTAAAGCAAGTTTTGCATAAAACCATTAAAAACATTGCTTGTAAAAATTAAGTGTGTAATCAAAAACTTAAATATATGGAATGTATTTTAAAATATGAATTTGGGAGATATATATATATGTATATATATATATATATATATATATATATATATATATATATGATAAAAAGACCACTCCACCAAATAGGAAAAGAATAAAAAGTAAATTGAAATGAAGAAAAACTAGTTAAAATCACTTAGATGCATGCACCCACCCCTACACATATAACAGACACACACATGTATATATATAAGTATATATATATATGTACATAGATACATATATATATATACATATTTATACATACATAAGTGTAAACATGTATATATAAATACATATGTACACTCATATGCATACACACACACACACACACACGTAATTGTGTATTGGTGAATTAAATCATTCTTCATATCTAAAAGCTTTTTGTATAGTCAGCTGCATTCATCTTCAATCTGAAATAACCTTTGAGCATGAGGAAATAATTCAGTTTACCAACAGACAGACTCCACACACTTCTAACACAGGTGTGTATTGAGCACTTTCTACCCTTACATGAAAATACAAATATTTTTTGTGCACCCCCACTCCCACACATATCTTGTTATTATTATTACTATTATTAATAATCAGTAGGAGTTAGAATGACTCAAAGGTTGAGAGATTTGTGCATTGGCACCCATGAAATTGGTTTCAAATTACAGCTTTTACATTTATATACACTGGTTAAAATGATAATTACTGATAATTATCATCATAAGTGATCTATACACATAATTTGATACCAGTTTGATAAGTTCCAACATACAAAACTCATGGCTATTGAGTTACTCAGTAACTTCTGCTGATTAATTATACATATACATACACACACACACACATATATATATATATATATATATATATATATATATATATATATATGTGCTTGCTTGTAAACACAAACACTCGCCAATACACACACAATATTCCTATTTCTGTAGTAGATGAATCTTGCATTTTCTCAATGTTTAAAAAATAGACTTATACCAGTAGTAGATATGTGGAGTGAAAATTAGCTAGTGTGCTGTCTGAAGTGACACCATTGTCTCCTGTCCCAATTGTTTTATCATTCATACTTTTTTTTTCTCTACAATAACTGCTGAAATCAATAAACTGCTTTCACAGCTTTCATGATCAAATTTGTTTGGTCCACAAGATAAGCAGCACTCAAAAATACATCTCGTTTTCTGGAAAAGAAAGAAAGAAAAAAAAAGAAACAAAGGAATTAGCATAAGTTTTATAACTGTTGAAATTGATACATCATAACTATAAATATTTTTTATATGCTGTATAAAAAATGCATGGGCATATTAAACACACCCCAATTCCAGCATTGCACATTCAGGAAAATATTTTTAAAGTGAATTAAAGCTTATGGGAGGTCCAAATTCACATATAAGACTAGTTGCTTCTTATATGCCATCAAAAATGCAATTTTTTTCTTATATGCATTTCTGAATGATAGCCTCAGTGAACATGTGTGCTCAAAGGCAGATACAGTTGGCCAATCAATGGATCACTACATTTACTATCACTTATTTAGATGTGAAACAAATGTGGTTATTTGAACACTAAACTAAATGCCTTGAGAATGGTAGTTATTAATCATTAATCTTCAAGAAAATCTCAGATGTCTTTTGAATATCAGAGGTATCTGCTGAGAGTTATATTCTCCAAACTGCTCATAAGTATCAAACAGATTTTCTTTGAGACAACCAACCATAGTTATATTCTAATGCATAGATTGTCTTTGATTCAGATGATTACAATACTGGACAGTAAGGATATGTTCTTTAAATTTTATTACCATTTTAGAACTCCTCTACTCTGATAGATCATTTCACATCAACTCTGTGATTGATGCAATCATTAAAATCTATTCTTTTCTATCAACATTTCTAGGACACAAACTGAATGGCATTATATATCCAGATGAAATACTTGAAATAACTTTAATAAACAACTGGCACCCATGTGAGATCCACAAAATACAAAATAAACAGAGTATCAGTGTCACTCATTTGGGAAGGACACGCACACATCCAAAATGTAAAACGAGGCCATGTGACTGAAATAGTACTCCTCCAAAAACATTTTACAAATTACATAATGTAGGCTGGGGGTAGTTGTAGCATTACCATAGCAATGTTGCTAGGAATAAGAAGCATGAACTGTTTTTGCAAATTTGAGGTATTTATGATGGCAACATGTTATCAGCTTGACAGTAAAAAGCTGTAAATTATTGCAATCATCTGACATTACAAGTTAACTCTGAGACAATAGATCAACATGCTGTCAGCATGAGAGTCCATGTTGTCCGATCCAAAGTGCCTGCACAATATTGATTATATTCAACATAAACACTGTTGTGTGCCAGCTTGCTTGGACTTATGTAGAGCTAATTTATGGATATTTATGTATCATTAATGCTACCTGGGCAATACTCATTCTATGCTTGCTACTGACTCCTTTGATAGAGTAAAGATTTAGTAACCAGGTGATATGCTGGTTACAAGGCATGCAGGCAAAGGAAATGAAACATGCCAGGTAATGTGCTAACCTGCTGGACAACACAGGGGAGACAAGACATGAAGGTAATAATGTACAGGCAATGAAACATGCCAGGTGATGAGCTGATAACGAAATGCTGAAAAATATGCAGACAAGACATGTCAAGTAATGAGGTGGGTTGCAACTCAGTTGCAATATTTGGCCATATAGATGTACTTTTGATCTATGTACAAGTTCATTAAGAATATTGATAACAATATCTACTATAATAATACTCTTATGTTTTTCTTTGTCACAACATATGAATGAGAAAGGAAGGGGTGATGGATGAATAAGAAAGGAAGGAGTGATGGCAAACTGGTAGTGGGATGGTGAACATTCAATGCTGAAAAGAAAAATCAAACAGTGTTTCAACTCTGTGTGAGTATATGTGTGTGTGTGTGTGTGTGTGTGTGTGTACAAGGGAAGTATGTGAATGTTTGTATGTGTGAACCAGCATTCTTTCAGTAACAAATACTACAATTAGCCGTCACTTTTGACAGCGTGGGGGGGGGGGGGCTAGTGCATATATAAACACAACTACATTTTATTTTAGATTCTTATTGTCGCCATCATCGTACATCCACTTTTCATACTGGCATGGTTTCTCTGACAGGACCCCTATCTAATTCCGATCACTTTACAGAGTGTACTGGGTGCATTTTATTAAAGTACCAGTACTATAGAGGATGCCATGTCCCTAGGAAGATTAAAGAAACCTGTCTATCCTACATTATCTCTATTCATCTGCCAGCCACTTTGCTGGGTGTAAAGATGCCTTTTATCAAAGTACCAACATCAGAGAGGTTGTCTTGTCCTCTAAAAGTTGAAAGAGTCCTCTCTATGTTGTTTCAATTTATTGACTGCAAACATGATGACTAAGGAGGTGAATAAAAGAGAGAGGGATAACTGAGAGAAAACCAGGGTAATAGGTTGAAGGGAGATGGAGTATGAGTATGTGTGTAAGAGAGGAAACAGAATGATAGAAATGAGTAGGTGGTAGGGAAGGGGGTAATGCAGGAAATAGTAATATGCAGTAACATGATGTTTTTTTTTCTCTACAATCTTCTAACATCATCATCATCATCATCATCATTTAACGTCCGCTTTCCATGCTAGCATGGGTTGGACGAGTTGACTGAGGACTGGTGAACCAGATGGCTACACCAGGCTCCAATCTGATTTGGCAGTTTCTACAGCTGGATGCTCTTCGTTGAAATTTGTTGAGAACCTTTTACTCAACAGATGATCGGAGAAGATATCTGTCTTGCAATCATAAAATCTGAAAAACCTTTAAGGCATTTGTAATCTATACCCTACTCTAGATAGGATCTCCCCACTGTGTACCAGCATACACACTTACTGGTATGTCTACTCGTACTAACACACACACACACCATTCCTCTGTAACACAAGTGTGCATGTGCATGAGCACACACACAACATTCTGAAGCCCCTCTCCTCACCCACTATTCTTCAATCCCACACCTTATGAAACTCATAACTCAGGTTCAAATTTATACAATCATTGATAGCAATAATGCCATCCCACTACAACACTTGCTACCAGCTTACTTTATCTACATACTCTCTGCATAATTTTTCTCACACTTTTCTCTTATTATTGTTCTGACAAGCAGGGGAGCTGCACCAGTCTTCAGTCTGATTTGAATGATTTTCTATGGCTGGATGCCCTTCCTAATGTCAACCACTTTACAGAGTATGCTGAGTGCTTTCATGTGACGCCACATGTGTGCTTTTACATGACATTGCATGGGTGTTTTTATGTGGCATCGCCATGAGTGCTTTTCCCCACCAGTGGACAAGAGGGACAGGTCTTACCACATCTGCTGTAGAGTATGGGTCTACTTGAGTATAGCAAGGCGCCAGGCATCTCAGCCCTTTGTCATCACACCTGAAAGGTTCAGCGTCCTGTGGTCGTTCTTCAGTACTTAATCTCATGTCTTCCCAGGTCTCCCACTTCCAAGTGTTCCATCAACTTTGAGAGATCAGCACTTCTTTATAGAACTGTTGACATCCATCTGGATCACATGACCAAACCAGCACAGTCTCTCTTGCACACAGCAACTAATTCCTCTTATGTCTAGTTACTGTGTAATAACAATAATAGTAATTCTTTCTAATTTTGGCACAAAGGTGACAATTCTGAGGGGAGGGAAAAAAATGATTACATCAACCACGGTACTTGACTGGTACTTATTTTATCAACCCAAAAAGGATGAAAGTCCAAGTCAACCTCGGCAGTATAAAGAGCTAGAAGAAATGTCACTAAAACATAAAGATCCAGAAGACATGTCACTAAGCATTTTTGTCCAGCATTGTAATGACGACAACACCACCACCACTTGAGCTCAGAATGTAAAAAGTTGGAGCAAATACTGATAAAAATTTCTTCCAATACTCCAATGATTCTATGAGGAAAAACACGAGAAAATTTTGGGGAGAAGGAAAGTGGATTTCATCAATTCCAGGACTTGAGTGCTATTCATTTTACTGACCTCAGCAGGATTAAAGGAAAAGTCAAACCTGGCAGGATTTGAAATCAGAATGTAAAGAGCCATAACTAAATACTATTAGGCATTTTGTGTTAATGATTCTAATCCCTGGCAAGATAAAAGGAATAGAGGACATTAACTATGCACATAAACAAACATATAAAAAAAGGAGAGTGAGGAAGGAATAATGGATGCCAGATGTACAAGGAAAGAGTAAGGAAGTTATCGAGTAGTGGGGCGAGTAAAAGGTTAAAAGGGGTCAGCTATTGTGGTCAAGAGGGGTGTGAAAGTGGCAATGAGGGGGATAATAGAAAGGGTTGACAGGGAATTTCACAGGCAGGGACGGAGACGGTAGGACAAAAATTAAAACAGAGAAATAACAATAGAACAAAAAATATTTTTTAAACAAAATAATAAAAATAAAAAAGAGGACTAAAAAAAAAATCAATAATCAGTGGGCAACTATAAATAATAATGAAGAGTCTAAAATATAAAGTCATGCCATGCATTGTGGTACTGGGGCAATAGTTCTGAAGGTCACCTGGTAAGTGTTCAAATTGAGCAGAGCAGTCAGTGCAAGTAGGTCAAGAAGAGAGAGAGAGAGAGCAAAAACTAAGGGCTCTAAAGAGGGACCCAAATTAGTACGTTTAGGCAGGTTTGAGTGTAATAAAAAAGTTAAGTGTTAATAGAACAAACATAAATGGAGTAGGTGTTTGAATAATAATAATGATAATAATAATAATAATAATAATCCTTTCTACTATAGGCACAAGGCCTGAAATTTTGTGGGAGGAATATAGTTGATTACATCAGCCCCAGTACTCACTTGGTACATATTTCATTGACACTGAAAGGATGAAAAAGCCAAGTCAAACTTGGAGAATTTAAACTCAGATCATAAAGATGGGCTAAATGCTGCTAAGCATTTTGTCTGGTGTGCTAATGATTCTGCCAGAAATTTTGAGTGGTTTGATGAATTAAATCACCTCCAGCACTTAACTGGTACTTTATTTTATTGACTCCAGAGGAATAAAAGGTAAAGTTTATCATGGTAGGGTTTGAACTCAAAATGTAATGAGCTAGAATATGCACCATAAAGCATTTTGTCTAGAACTCTCATCATCATCATCATCATCATCATCATCGTTTAACGTCCGCTTTCCATGCTAGCATGGGTTGGACGATTTGACTGAGGACTGGTGAAACCAGATGGCTACCCCAGGCTCCAATCTGATTTGGCAGAGTTTCTACAGCTGGATGCCCTTCCTAATGCCAACCACTCCAATAATAATAATAATAATAATAATAATAATAATAATAATAACCCTTTCTGATTTAGACATAATGCCACCAATTTTAAAGGAAGAAAGTTAATTGATACCGCTGACCTCAATACTTGTCTGGTACTTTAATTTGACCCTAAAGGAATGGCAGGCAAAGTTGACTGTGACCAGGTTTGAACTCAGATTGTAAAGAACTGGAAGAAATACTGTAAACACTTTAAGTTACTTATCATCATCATCATCATTGTTTAACGTCCGCTTTCCATGCTAGCATGAGTTGGACGATTTGACTGAGGACTGGTGAACCAGATGGCTACCCCAGGCTCCAATCTGATTTGGCAGAGTTTCTACAGCTGGATGCCCTTCCTAATGCCAACCACTCCGAGAGTGTAGTGGGTGCTTTTACATGCCACCGGCAAGAAGGCCAGTCAGGCGGTACTGGCAACAGCCACGCTCAAAATGCTGTATTTTACGTGCCACCTGCACAGGAGCCAGTCCAATAGCACTGGCAATGATCTCGCTTGAATGCCTTTACACGTACCACCAGCACAAGTGCCAGGAAGTCAACGCAAAAATTATATTGTCTTTAGTAATATTTTTTAGAAATTCCCTAATGCATTCTACTAAGTTTCAAAAAGACCTTCCTCTCAGTAAGTAAATATTCATTGATGAAATAGCCAAGTGGTAGAGATATTCACTCTGTTCAAGGTCTCTGGTTTCAAGTAATTTTATTTTTATAAGTTCATGACTCTTTCGCAGACGGGAAAGGAGAGGTGGAAAATATATCTATGTCAGCCAAAATGAACTGGAAAGTGATGCAATGTAGAGGAACATCTTGGTACTAAAAGTCTGTCCCTCTAATGTTGATGACACAATAAAAAGTACTCAGTTGATACTGAGAAAAAAGAGGCATTTAAATGTTAAGAGAGAATGAGAAGGAGAGATAGAAAGAGATTATCTTAAGTAAACCCAACGAAAGAAACCAGTATTAAAGCTGATAGGTGTAGAATCATTTGGACCATCAAGGTATAGTTAAGATGCTAAAAAATATTTAGTGAAGTAACACTAGTTATTTACACAGTTTCTGTTAGTTGAGTGACTAAATTAGTAATAGAGAGCAGGTACTCCAAAGGTATAGTACATAGAGTAAGAATTAGGTGGACAAAAGTTCAAGGGGCTATTATCTCTGCTGGTAATAGCCTCTGGGCACTGAATGTAAAGGACGTGTGATGGATTTGTAATGTCAGTATCCATGAATGATGGAGCAAAAATGAGCTGAGAGAAAGGAAAATTGGGTATAAGAGAAATCGGAGGCAGTGTGCAAAAGATAATAAAAACACTATGGTGTGACACTTCTTCACACAGCTATCCTCATCCATTCTCACCACAGGACCATACCAGCGCAGTTGTCTCTCTTGCACACCACATCTTATGCTTCTTAGGCCCAACTTTTCTCTCACACTGACATTACACATTCAGCAGAGCAAACTGGCTTAATTCCTTGCAAGCTTACGCATGTTCTCAGCAGTCATGGCCCATGTTTCACTGCCATGTAGCATGGCTGATCGTACACATGCGTCATACAGTCTACCTTTTACTTTGAGTGAGAGGCCCTTTGTCACCAGCAGAAGTAGGAGCTCTCTGAATCTTGCCCAGGTTATTCTTATTGTAGCAGCTACACTTTCAGAGCACCCACCCCCACTACTGACTTGGTCACCTAGGTAATGAAAGCTATCAACTACTTCTAGTTTTTCTCCCTGGAATGTGGCAGAAGTTGTTCTCTGCACATTTTCAATGTTTATTGCTCCTCAACATGTACCACATACAAAAACTAACTTCCTAGTTAGCCTTCCTTTGATATTGCTGCACTTCTTATGTGTCCATAGCTTACACTGGGTACATCTAACAGAGTTTCTACCTATGCCTTTTCTACAGATCGAGCAACGCCATTTACCTAAAGGGATTTGTGGTTTGTCTGCCTTCCTGCTTATTAGGACTTTGGTTTTTGCTAGATTGACTCTAAAGGCCCTTCGTTGCTTCCACACCTGAAACTTCTCTAGTTCTGATAGTGACTCAACAATTAGAGCAAGGTCATTAGCATAGAGTAGCTCTCAGGGGTATCCTGTCTTGAATTCCTGTGTTATTGCCTGGATGACTATGATAAATAGGAGGGGGCTGAGGACTGAACCTTGGTGGACTCCTACCTCTACTCGGAATTCTTCACTGTACTCATTGCCAACCCTCACCTTACTGACAGCGTTCCTGTACATGGCTTGCACAGCTCTCACTAACCATTCATCTATCCCTAGCTTCCTCATTGACCACCGGATAAGGGATTGGGGGACCCTGTCAAAGGCTATCGCCATGTCAACGAAAGCCAGGTACAGAGGTTCACCCTCAACCCTTAACTCTCTCGCATATATATATATATATATAATATACATATGAACAGAGGTTCATATATATATATATATATATATATATATATATATAAAAGCTCCTTCCTTCTTAGGATCTATATTCATGTAATATCAGTCTTAAAGATATAAATACCATAATCAAACCTGATATCAATTGTTTTGTCCTTTTATACTTTTATTATTTAATGCTTTTACATGCTCAATTGATAAACTGTCAACAGCCAATTGTCATTATGTAGCTATAACATCTTTGCTTTTAGTTGCAGTTCAAGTTGGAGTTTTAGGCTTCTAGTCAATCTTGAGGACTAATTGTATATACCTATTACTGTATCTCACCAAAGAGATATTACTTCAATTCTGCTCTATGTACATATATGTGTAAAGTCACCATCATCTTTTAATGTCCGTCTTCCATCTGGCATGTTTGGCTCACTGACAAAACTTTAAATTAAAGAAATAACAATTTAAGCAAATATTAAAAAAATAGACTTACTCATTTTCCTTAAAGTAATCTTTTAAAGTTGTGCTGAAGCGTTTAGAATATTTGATAAATTCTTTCTTCCGATGTGCAAGAGTCTGCCAAGATATATAAAACATTTATTAATACTGTATTTTATAAAATAATAATTAAATTTGATTGAAGGAGTGAGGCATAATTTATATAACAAAGAGTAAACATTCATTCTCTCTCCCATTTTTTTTCTCTTCATCTGAGAGACTGATGTCATTGAGGCATATTTTCTATGGGTGGATGTCCTTCCTGTTACCAATCCTCATCTGTTTCCAAGAAAGGTAATAGTTCCCCAACACTAGACATGTTTTTAAGAAAGATTGGTAATGAACAACATTGCTCGCATGATAAAGATGCTCATTTACAAACCATCACATGACATCAAGGTAAGGTACACTCCCCATCCCATATATATATATATATATATATTTGTCCACGTTAGTGGTCGACGTTATTTTTTAAAATGTACCTTAATCCCCTGAGATTGCAGATAATATTTCTGAATCTCTTTGATTCTTTAAATGTGCTGGCCCCCTGATAATTAATCGATATTAATTAATATATTAATATATGACTAATTACCAGATCTTATAATAATATTTACCCATTACTCATACTGAATATATTCGACGCAGTAAATATTTTCTGCGGATATATTCCTGGAATTAGCGTGCCAAAACGAAGACGTTTGAATTTTACCATTAAGCTGTAATTAGCAGAACCATATGCACGCGCACCCATGGCGGTGGGCAACTATGTATACGATTCTGATAATTGCTGTTACATTACAAACCAGGCTGATGAGGAATAGACAAATGGTAAGAATTTGTTAAATCCGAAACCTGGTTCCTGTTTAATAATGATTTTTTTAGGTGATTTTAAATGTCTTGCCCGCTCACGTTTTTGGTATGCTGCTATATTTTATGTTGAGAACTTTTTAGGTCTTAATAGACACAAGATGTGATCTATTTCTAGCGCATTAATTGTCCACGTTAGTGGTCAACGTTATTTTTTAAAATGTACCTTAATCCCCTGAGATTGCAGATAATATTTCTGAATCTCTTTGATTCTTTAAATGTGCTGGCCCCCTGATAATTAATCGATATTAATTAATATATTAATATATGACTAATTACCAGATCTTATAATAATATATATATATATATATATAGTTTTAGGGAAAAGAACCAAGGTTCATGAACTCATCGATGAAAATCCACTGTCACATATAGAAAAATTAATAAGTAAAAGCACAATTATCTTTATCCTATGATATTTACTTTGTATTATATTATACTTATTTATTGTGCTTTTACTTATTAATTTTTCTATATGTGACAGTGGATTTTCATCGATGAGTTCATGAACCTTGGTTCTTTTCCCTAAAACTATATATATATATATATATATATATATATATATATATGTATGTATATATATATATATATATATATATATATATATATTTAATACTGTGAAACTTAATTTAATTTTAATTTTTAATAAATTGATTTTAATTGGGTTTTTACCTGTAAATTTGGATTTTTATCCCTAATATTATTATATATATATGTCTTTATGTCAACTTAACATATTTTGTTAAAACACCAAGTACTGCATTATTTACCTATAATGCAGCATTCGGTGTTCTAAACACCTAAGTTAAGATGGACATAAAGATTGCCTTTTGGTAATAATACTGCTTCTGTTGCTATCAGTTATAAATATATAAATATGTGTCTGTGTGTGAAAGTTTATATTTATATGTTTAATGTTACTTCATGTAAATGAAATATTACAATAAGTTATATGTTGAAAGAGCTCATAATGAATAAGATCACATTTTAAAAATTTGGACTATCAGCTGAAAAAAGCTGGGAAGAAAAGAAGAAAAGACATTCAGACGGTGATAACTCATTATCATGTAGTTGTAAAGCTGAGGTTTGTTATTACATTGTGGATGCTTTTATACATAGTGCAGTAATGTTATTTATGTTAATATCTACATACCTGTTTTCCATCTGGTCTCAGTACTTCATTGGCAGTAACTTGATTTACTGAATCCAACAACAGACGAATTGCATTAGCAATGTCTCTGGAAAAAAGAGAAAAAAAATTGGAATATGAATATATTTACTGAAAGATAAGGATATTATATGTCACTTCATGAATTGTAAAATATGGGGAAAAAATAGTTTGTAAGTATTTCAGTGTATGTGCCTAATCTAGAACGTTGCATTTATTCTGGAAGTTTTATAGATATTTTGAATAAAATCAGTGGTTCAAATACGGAATTCTGCTAGCAAACACTTGCTTACTGTTGATGTATCTAAAACATAGTAATACAATGAAATACAATGAAAATAATTTTAATCATATGACACAAACTTGAAGAGGATCTACTGTTAGGCAAAGAAATGGTATGGAGCAAGTATAGCACCAACTGGTAATATTTGCATCTGCAAGTTGTTTGCAAAAAAAATTTGGCATGTGCTCAAATATATGAAGAGCATGAAAGTACCATATAACCAAGCAGTCCATACCTTATAACTGTCACTGACTATGTTGTATCTCTGACCAAGACAAGTAACTCTCAAATAACAAAGACCATGAAGTCATGAATAGGAAATGCTAGATAAAAGCCACTTGCTGCAATAAGCAGTGACTGCAATAAAGAGAACTAACAAAAGTTTTAGAAGTTTGCAGTGTTGCAGCTAGACTAATATACTTTAGATACATTACATGGAAACTGAATTTTTTGAGGTATCTCAAGAATGAATTCAGTCATGTGACTCACTAGTTACTATATAGCAAGGGTTTTCCACAGAAAAGACGAGTGAGGTTATGTCCAATTTCATACAAAATCTTGTATTTATCTTCCAAACATTAATATTATATATTTAGAATTTTAAGGAATACTGAGATCAACCTATATCTGAAAAATACTTTTTCTCAGGACATATATAGTACATAAAGATATTAATAGATTTTGAAATATTAATGTTGTTGCAAGGAACATACTTGCACAACTAATCTTGAGATGCCCTTTGCTATTAGTTTATATATTTACTTAACATAAGTCCGTAAAAATTGTTCAAAACAGAATAAGCAGCACAAGCCATTTAAGAGAATTTCCTTGGTAACCTTAAGTATATAGATTGCTTACAACCACATTTAATTTCACATGGGTAATTTTTCCAATATTTATGAAAAGTAAATGTTTTAATAATTCTTTTGATTCTCATATCTTAATGTATAATTGCATTCATATTTTCTGTTAATCTTAAGAATATATTTTGTCATGTGTTGCATTATATATTATACAGTATATTCTCTAAAAAAAAAAAAAAATTCTTGCATTTAAATAGCATCTATTCTGCAAGTTTTATAGAACTTTTGAATAAAATCAAAGCTTTGAGAAGTGTTTATTTTTCAATGTTTTAGAAATTTGCAAGGCTTATGGAGTTGTAAGGGGAAATAAGTGATGCAGCTTAAAGAGTTAAATACTTGTTATAACAGACAACCTAATTTATCAAAAATACATCTATATATTAATACAATAGTTGGATCTTTTTTAAAACGAGGGCCACATTTTTCATTAATGTTTTACCTAGTGTTTTTGGTACCGAAAGACTTTCAAACTTCGTATACTTATCTATTTTGTGTTATAGAACAGAAAAATATTTTTGTATTCGAATTTATTTCATGTAAAAAATTGTCTTATTTCGATAATTTCAACCAATCACTGACGTCCATTCAGCCGATATACATTAAGTGCCGACTACATAAACAAACGATTCTACGTTTTATTTGCTTTTTTCATTTTAAATTTGCTTTAACCCTAATCCTAACCCTAGGGTTAGGGTTAGGGTTAGGGTTAATTGTTTCAGAATCGTTTGTTTATGTAGTCGGCACTTAATGTATATCGGCTGAATGGACGTCAGTGATTGGTTGAAATTACAGAAATACGACAACTTTAACATGGAATAATTTATGGATTTCTTTTTTTTTTAAGAAGACTAAGAGAAAAAGATGTTTTATATGACACATTCTACCAGTGTTCCGAGTTTCAAAGTGTTTCGTTAATGAAAAATGTGGCCCCCGTTTTAAAAAAGATCCCAATAGTTCTTTATTTTCTATTGACATTTTGAGTAATACTCTAGAATCCTTTTGAAAAATGAAACTTTTTACTTACAAAAAAGTTTACACTTTTATCTTGGCAGATTTGAACTCAGCACATAAACAACTGGAATAAATACTGCAAAGCATTTTTTCCAGTATTGTAATGATTCTGCTTGTTTTCTATCTCAAATAATAATCTATACATTAATTAATATAACGGTATCTTCCTACCTTTCGGGTCATAATCCAGAAATTTTATTTGAAAGAAGAAACTTATAACTTAGAGAAAAGTGACGTTAAAAGATGATGATGATGATGATGATGATGTTTAATGCCACTTCATTTAAATGAAATATTGCAATAAATTATAGACGTAATAAGTGAAAGGAAATACAAGAAAATAATATTTTTATATTATTACTGAGGAAAATTTAATCAGTTGTGTCCATTATGTTCCTATGTGTACTTTAATTTAAAGGATAATCATTAATGAAGAAAGTAAATATTGAACTTGTTTAATCAACAGACCTTGTAAGCTGATAAGGGTGTTCATGTAGTTATATCCATGAGCAAATCTATGGGATTTTTACAAGTTTCATTAGTATAAAGTAATGCAAGAAGAATCATTATTTGTTAACCTACATAAACTAGCTCATTCAGATTCCTCAACTTCATATTTTAATACCTCGCCACACAGAATAGAAATCAGAAGATGTTCAGATAAGCAACTGTGTTTTCCAACCTAGCACACATCTAAAACCTCTTTTGCAGCACAAATTATAATTACTTAATTATTTCATTTCATTATGTATGTAAACACAGTTTCATCTTCTATGCCGTATGTTTAGAGAAAAAAACTTAAGATCCCTTCGCTCAACCCAACTCTCCCTCTTTCTCCCTTCTCCCTCTCTTTCACGCTCATTTATTATTGTCATTTATTCATTCATTTATCTAATTTTGTCACAGTTTGGTTTGACCGAAAACTGTTGGTTATAGCTCTAGTCAAGAATTCAAATGCCCAATTCTATCTCATTATTATCATTAATATTTTCTCACACCAGCAGCCTGAGTTTTTGTTGTTTCGCAGTGCACCTGCCCTTCCCACCCCCCACCACATGTACTGGAAATCTCTACCCTCTGACCTCTATTGGACATCTCTCCCACGAACAC
The DNA here is from genome assembly GCF_046866305.1 of Octopus bimaculoides. Lineage (NCBI taxonomy): Eukaryota > Metazoa > Mollusca > Cephalopoda > Octopoda > Octopodidae > Octopus > Octopus bimaculoides. Next base: position 22,087,134 of record NC_142930.1, on the reverse strand, counting down.
CTCCAAAGGCTTAATGTTCCCACAACCCTACTTAGAGTTCATCTCCTATGTAATGTAGTGATTATGTAGCGCATAAAATGATGGTGTAGGGTATGCAGGTTGAAGGCTATTGTATGTTTATGAGTTCTGCCAAATGCAAGCATTCTTTTCACATACATGATGCTGCTGTCTCCTATCCCAGGGTCTCACAGGCCCCACACCCTCAGAGTTGGCACACTGAAACGTAGGTCTGGTGAGATTGTTGAGATGCTTGGATGGAAATGTGTAGATTTGTGCTGCATCCAAGAAGTAAGGTGGAAAGGAAGTTCTGCTAGAACTCCTACCTCTGCTGGTGACAAAGGGCCTCTTGCTCAGTGTAAAAGGTAAACTGTGTGATGCATGTGTGCGAAGAGCCATACTACGCGGCAGTGAAACATGGGCCATGACTGCTGAGGATATGTGTATGCTTGCAAAGAATGACGCTAGTATGTGTAATGTCAGTGTGCATACATGACAGAGTGTCAGCACTCTGAGAGAAAAGTTGGGCCTAAGAAGCATCAGATGTGGTGTGTAAGAGAGATGATTGTGATGATGTGGTCATGTGTTGCATAAGGATGAGGATAGCTGTGTGAAAAAGAGTCACACCCTAGTAGTAGGGGGAATCTGTGGAAGAGGTAGACCTGGGATGAGGTGGTGAAGCATGACTTTCGAACATTGGGTCTCATGGAGGCAATGACAAGTGACTGAGACCTTCAGAGATATGCTGTGCTTGAGAAGACCCAGTAAGCCAAATGAGACCGTAACCATGGCTTATGCCAGTGCAGCATAACTGGCCCATTTAATCTTCAATCACTGGGCAATAGACTGTACTTGTGAAGGCCTGTTGAGCCAAATGAAGTCATTGTCATGACTGATAACAGTACCGCCTGATTGACACCTGTGCTGGTGGCATGTAAAAAGCACCATTCGAGCGTAGCCAATACCAGCGCCACCTGACTGATCCTGTGCTGGTGGCATATAAAAAGCACCATTCAAGCATGGTCGTTACCAGTGCCTCCTGACTGGCTCCCATGCTGGTGGCATGTAAAAAGCAACATTCTAGCGTGGTCGATGCCAGTGCCGGCTGACTGATCCCGTACTGGTGGCATGTAAAAAGCACCATTCGAGCGTGGTTGTTGCCAGTGCTGCCTGATTGGCTCCCATTCCAATGACATGTAAAATGCATCATTCAAGCATAGTCGATGCCAGTACTGCCTGACTGGCCCTTGTGCCAGTGGCACGTAAACAGCACCCACTACACTCTCAGAGTGGTTGGCGTTAGAAAGGATATCCAGCTGTAGAAACTTTGCCAGATCAGATCGAAGCCTAGTGCAGCCTTCTGTCTTGCCAGCCCCCAATCAAACTGTCCAACCCATGCCAGCATGGAAAGCAGGCATTAAATGACAACGATGATGATGATGATGATTTTCAAAAAGTAACTTACTTTATAGCTTCCAGGAATAGTTTTCTGTCATATATTTGGTCAGGAATTTTACTAAGGATCTTTTTCAAATCAATTGCTCTTTGATTAAATTCCTGGAATCTTGGTTCTGGACGGGTTATTTTGAACTCTATGAAAAGAAACATCAGAAAATAAAATAACCAAGATGAAAAAACAAAAAAATTAGAAAAGGGAAAAGAAAGAAAAATGGAAAAATTATACTAAATACAATAAGATCAGTATGAATTCTTGCAGGTTTGCAGTTTTTAAAAAAATAACAAAATAAAAACAAAGAGTTCCAGTTTTGAGGAAGGAAGATTACAAATAGTACGTAGCATGAGGGTGGGGTTGGGTTAAAACAGAGTGGGTGATAAGAAAAGAATTTAATTGGATTAGTTTAGCTTCATGTGGCATATAATCAACAGATTCAGAAGAGCAGACACCAACAGAAAATAAAATATAAAAGACCTGACTTCAATTAATTTTTCTTACATCTGTGTTGTTAGCATATTTTATATGAGTGTTCAAAGGAACATAAACTGAAAAATTATAACTTGTTTTTTTTTTTGAATAACCAAGTTCTGTTTTATTGTCAATTTCAAAGCAACCATCTTCTGCATGAAATATGCTTTGTAAAGATACCTTGACTACAAAGGTCTTTTTTTTTTTTACTGTATATTTATTTACTTTTTAGCTTGTAATAAGATTTTTTTTAACTATTTAAGTTGGTATTAACATATTTAATGCAGTGAGGAAAAGATAGCTTAATTTCTAGTATTATTTTAATCACTTCAGCAAATGGGATACAACTCCAGACATACTTCCGTCTTATTAGACCTCCTCAGTAAAGTATAGACATTCACCCTAATTACCAAAGTAGCGAAGAGAGAATTTCTAAGTAGATATATGATATTAGGTAACTCCCATACCTAAAAAAAAATAGATGTATCACATTCTTAATCTTTTTTCTTCACAACATAATTATTTTACAAACCTTATGATATATAAAATATACTAAATAGGTTTTAAATAAAGATGGCATCCCTAAATAATTTTTCCTTGGTGATTTATTTTTAAAGTATTCAGGAAGAAAGTTTATCTGAGTCCTGTTTCAAGTTTCTGCTACTTGAATTTGCTTCACTGATGTTTGAACAATAAATAATGAGTGTAGCTTGGATGAATGGGTAAAAAAGTTCACTGTGCAATCAATGAGGTCCATGGTATCTCGAGCAAGAGTCATTTACCATAGCTTTGGACTGACTCAAGAAGCTTTGTATGTGAAATTGCATAGATAGAAACTGACTATCAGATGGATTGGATTTTACCTACAACACCATGTAACAGGATTTTTGTTCTTGGATAACAACTGTTATTTCCTATTTGCTTGTCCCTAGAAAGTATGAAAAATGGCTAATATCTCCTTCAAACTTTGCTTTTGTTATATTTATTCAAACCCCCCAAAATCCCTCTCAACACATGGCTATGATGTTCCTCCACTACTCCTGCTCATGATCAGAAATGCACATATTTCAGCCATAAAGGGACATGCTCAAGTGGTTACAGTCAAGCAACTGACAAGGAAATCTGTGGTATTGAGCAGAATATTTGCTATAATGATATTCCTGCTTCAGCACTGAATCTGTCTGAAAGGTAATGGAAAATAGGTCTGTTTAAAAACATTGATGTTCAGTATTATTCTATATTTTTGAGATGAGGAATTATGTACATTATTTACAATGGACAGACAGGTGTCCTCATCTTGTCTGTTGTTATCACAACATTTCAACTGATGCACTCTCCAACCTTCATCAGGCGTTCTCGTGGAATTTTGAATCCATCCCTTTAATTGACTAATGGGGTGCACTGTTCTCATTCCTAAGGTATGTTGCTAATGTTATTTTTCTGTGGATATTATTTTTCAAGTCCCTACCTGGGATTAAACTTAGAATCCAAGGGTTAGTAGCCTGTGCTCTTATCCACTACACTATATGCCCACAGGCAATCTAAATTTAATCCCAGGCAGGGACTTGATAAAATAATATCAACAAAATCATGGTGGTGCATCAGCATGGCCACAGCTCTAAGCTGAAACTTAAAAAAAAAAAAAATTAGTAACATATCTTAGGAATGAGAACAATGTACTCCATTAGTCAAATAAAGGGTTGGGTTGAAAATTCCACCAGAACACCTGATGGAGGCTGGAGAGTACATCAGCCGAGACATTGTGATAACAACAAACAAGATGAGGACACCTATCCGTCCATTGTAAATAATTGATGTTCAGGTCACAAAAGCAAAGTTTGAAGGGAATATTAGTCATTCGTTTTGATTTCTAAATAGAAGCCAATAAGAAATATCACTTATTGATCACAGACAAAATAAATAAAAACTTTGTTACACAGTGTAATTTAACTCTTTAGCATTCAGATTACTTTGTAAAATACTTATTCATTCACAGCGTTTTGAATTAATTGTAAGTTGAAGATGTGATTGTTCATTTTTAGAATGATATTGTAGAAGAGGTGTGACAGGCTGGACCTGACTAGTTTGAATGTAAAACAGGTAGAATATTTGGGCTTGATATGGCCAGTTAGCTCCACTCCTAGAATCTAGAAGATTTTTAAAAGCAAGTGTACTATCTTCTTTTTACCAATATTTATCCAAACTGTGCATCCATGAACATAAAAATACAGGCTACAGACTAAAACAAAATATATAGTTACCTTCAAAGTCATTCAATCCTTCCAGCTTGAGTAGGGTTTCACACATCTCTATTTTATTATAAATTTCAGATTTTATTAATAAGGCTTTAACAAAGTCAAAAGCAAACCCTTTATACACAGCTTCCACCTGAAAGAGAACAGAGATGGTAATTATTATTCAATAGAATGTGCATACACACACACACACACACACAACACAAAATTAATTAACAATATTTAATAAGACTTATTCTAAATTGAAAAAAACCCCAGCAATTGTGTAATCTGGGTTTGATCTGTACCAACATGTTATATATAGCTAGAAGACATGGTGTGCATGTCTGTGTGTATATCCTTTTTATTACCATCATTTTAACATCCATTTTTATATGCTTGCATGGGTCAAAGTGAGCTTAATGAAGCAGATTTTCTACAGCTAGATGTCCTTCTTGTCACTTGCCTGTTTCCAAGCAAGATAACATTTCCCCATGGCCAGACATGTTCTTGCAGAACATTGTAAATGAATAACTACTTGTATGACAGCGACACTCATTTACAACTGTCATATTATGTCAAGACAAGAAGACACAAGCACAGACTTTCACACACACACACACACACATACATGTACACATACACACACGTGACAAGCTTCTTTCAGTTTCTGCCTATGAAATCTATTCACAAGGCTTTGGTTGGCCAAACACTTGCCCAAGGGACTGAATTCGAATCTATGTGGTTGGGACCAAATTTCTTAACCACACAACCACCATTTGCTATGCCTGAACCTATTATATATACACTCGCACATACATGTATACATATGTGCACTAAGTTTGAATCCATAATGTATAAAGATGGAGTTGTCTCGTATACGTGTTTTCAGTATATATTAAAGCTACATAATTATGCATTCTTTAGTAATCCTGCTGATGAGCTACAGATGTCAAATTAATTTATTTGGTCATTAATAGCAAAACTTGAGTACAGAATTAACCAATATTTTTTCATTTTGTTCACTCTAATGCCATTAACAGCGTACCTTTCGAAATTCTTTTATCATGGTTTGGGTTTAACTACCCTTTTTAGCATGTGAGAAGTCCTGTCAAGGGTCTATTCTCTGTGCGTAAATTTTTATACACTCTTATATGTAAAAATACGTTATGTCTTATGACTTTTATTACACATGCGAACCACTGGCAATAAACTATTTTAATTTTTTACCCTCATATTTACACAGTAAAATTTTCCAATTGTGAAGCCACATAGTACACAGTTTAAATTTATTTACTGCTGGACTATTTGAATACACTCACCCAATAAGTTTGAATCCATTATGCATAAAGATGGAGCTGTTTTGTGCATGTGTTTTCGATACGTATTAAAGCTACATAATTATGCATTTTTTAACAATCTTGCTGACAAGCTATGGATGCCAAATTAATTTACTTGGTCATTAATAGCGCATCTTGAGTACAGGATTAACTCTAGTGCCATTAACAACATAGCTTTATGAATTTATGTATTTGATCACTATAAACAAATTATTTGTGCAGATTGTTCAGCAAGAAATTGCAGGACTGGCTTTCTCAGACTGTAAGAGAGTACCATATGTATATTACTATACTGCTGCTATACTATATTTCTCCCTTTGTGCACTGCTACTCATCATCTCTCCCTATCATTTATGTATCATTGGTCATTCCCACCCCTTGTCCATCATTCATTACATGCATCTGTCAGCCCTATCCAATTTCTATCAATGCTACCTACCTTCCCTACTAATTCCGTAACAATTGGTCTTCATTATATTCTCCCTCTCACCCATTTCTATCTCTAACCCTCTCTCACTCTCCCATCCTCTATCCATCCAAACAATCTGTTCTCCCACTCACTTTTACTTAACTCATATGTTGAGGGTTCACTCTGACATCTCACCACTATTATTTCCTGTTCCACCCTTTCTTCTACAATGTAAACAGCCATATAACTCCTCTACAGCAAGAAGCATGTTCTCTTCTGATCCCTTCTCTCACACTTAAATCTTTATCTGATAGTGTAAAGCTGCCTCCCTCTCTACTGAAACTTCATTCGGTCAATGCGGATTTTAATCTGGTAAGCTGCATAGCTATCTAAGTAGTGCTGGTGCCATGAAAAAAGCACCCAGTATATGTTAAGTGGTTAGCATTAGGAAAGGCATCCAGCTGTAGAAATCATGCCAAAGTAGATACTGGCACACAAAACAGTTTACAGATCTGTCAGATATTGTCAAACTGTCTAACCCAAGCCAGCATGGAACGTGGATGCTAAATGAAAATAAATATATACACACATACATATCAATCTCTCAAAGATTTATAGAAACAATTCCAAACATGAAAGCAAAACCTAGGAGTAAGAGACCACAAAATAAACTCAGCGAAGACTAAAATCTTTTAGTAGGAAGAACAAAGACAGAACCCAACAGCTATCAGGAAAATGTGCTAACTACACAGATGAGAAGGTAAGAATCCTATGAATTGTATATAGCGCAAACTGCGAGTGTACAAGATATAGTAGAATCACAAGCAGAATAAAAGAGAAAGAAGACTTTATGTGATAGATGCAGTAAAAGAACACATGAAAGAGATTCCCTCAAATGTCTGGAAGGCTCCTTAGAAATAGCTGATAGCTTCTGTTACTTAGGTGATCTAATTAACAATGGGGGTAAGTATTCTGAAAGCATAGTTGTCAGAGAAAGAAGAGGGTGGAAAGAGTTCAGGGAGTTATTATCTCTGCTGACAATAAGGAATTTCTCTCTTAGAGTGAAGGGCAGATTGTATGATGCTTGTATTTGAAGTGTGATGCTGCACGGTAGGGAGATGTAAGCCTTAAATATTGAAAATCTAAGGTAACTGGAAAGAAATGAGCTGAACATGCTCTGCCAGATGTGGAATATTACTGTCTATGGATGATAGAGCACAAAAGAACTGAGAGAAATGTTAGATGTAAGAAGAATCAGATAGTGTGCAAGAGAGAAGACTGTGTTGGCACAAGCACATGACGTGTATGGACAATCAGTTGTATAAAGTAGTGTCCAGTACTCCAAGTGGATGAAATCTGGTGAAACAGAAAACCAAAGAAGACACAGGATGAAGTGGTGAAGATAGATTTAAAGAAGTTGAATTTGACAAAAGATAACAAAAGACTGCAACAAGTTGCACAGTGCTGTACAGGAGAAGGCCAACCCAACCTATGCAAACATGGCAAAATGGGCACCAAAAATTATGCTAGTAATGGATGCTGAGAAGTATATTTGGATCTCTCTAACATAACATGTTCATTTTACGTCTGTCTATTGCTCTCCTCTCTTTGATATTCCCTAACCATCACTCACTTTCTCTCCTATCACTCTGTGTCTCTATTATTACCTCATCTCTCTCGTCATGTCACCAGTGTAGTAAGGGATGTTACCAGAACTGTCCATATCCCACAACCACTCCAAACCTTTACTGCTAGCCTTACACATTGTCACCTGTCACTCCTTCTACTATTACTCATTATTAGCCTTTATAACTCCCCCCTCTCTTTTTCTCTCTCTCGCTCATTGCTGACATGTTCCACAATCTCTCACTTCATTACTCTCTTTTCTATCACCCTGTTTCCCTCCTATCACTCTCTCTTCCCCAATCACATGGCTCATGCTGTTCAATCTCCTAGCAACCAACATACAGCTAATATCCTGCTCTCTTCCATTAATTTCTCCTCTAACACCCTCTTGTTCCTATTACTCTAATCTCCTCTCTAACTTTCTTGCCTTTGTCTTTTCTCTTTCAACACCCTCATTTATCACCCTTTTGGCCATTTGCCTTGAATGAGCTGAAACAATGTAGGGTAGAAAGAACTCTTTAATCTTTCTGGGGACATGTCAAACTCTCTAGTAGAAGAATAAAATGCATTTCATATACTCCCTTAAGTGGCTGACAGAAAGAGTCAATATAGGGAAAAAGAGATGTTCTCTAGTGCTAGTATGATGATAACATGCACCTATAACAGTCTGTAAAGTGTAATCATTAGAAGGAGCATCCAGTTGTAAAAACCATACTAAAAATGTAAAATAGGAGTGAGATATAGTCTAAGTAATTTAGGATAATAATTTCTTATAAGAACTGATTTCAACTGTAACATTTCCTACACTTGCCAATATGGAAAAGTAGACATATGTTGATGCTGATGAAGGCAAATTACAGACAAAGCAAGAACATAGTATGGAGTCAAAATTGTCGGAATCTAGATGTTGAATGACTTATGGTGCAGATTCAACAGAAAGGTGATAGAGTAATGTAACAATTGACAACAACAAAAGGATTACAGACTGGAGAGATCTGGAGGGCATTATGTAAAATTTAGATCAATTGTAATAACAACTGGAGAGAATCAATTTTACAGACTTGTTCAAGTATAATTATAAACTAAAACTACTTGATTTTGAAACAGTTCAAGATAATTCATAAAAGCACTTTTCGAAGAATATATACAAACTACTATGGCATTGTAAGCAACAAAGACAGAAACGAAGTGATATAAATACCTTGCAAAAGGCTGCTCTCAGAGTCTGTGCTGCTGCCATATCTTCCTGCTCAAGCTAAGGAGGGGAAAAGGATAAAACTGTTACACATATTTTTCAACAAACAATATTTTATATGTTGTTTTAAAGAAGCAAAACAATGTTTATAGTATTATAGATGATAACTGAATAAAATGTAGACAAACAATAACTCAGTGGAAAAATATTTTTAATTAGCTCTTAGAAACGAATTCATGAAAAACGTTAAGAGTGTGTATCTATAATCACTTTACGCCTACTCAGACAGGCAATTAAGTGTTCAATATAAAGGATCAAATATATAAAGGCGAATACGTATTTTCTATACCTTGTGGTATTTCATCATGGCTGGTCATGGGTGGCACATAAAATACACCATTTTGAGCGTGGCCGTTGCCAGTACCGCCTGACTGGCCTTCGTAGGATTTTCGAGCAAGATCGTTGCCAGTGCACAGCCTACCACAGTTGCATGTGCCAATTATAGATCTCTTTCTAAAACAATTTTCTTTTAGATATAAAACAAAGTTAGATAATATATTTTGTCTTTTATCTTTTACATGTTTCAGCCATTTGACTGCAGCCACGCTGAGGCATCACCTTGAAGAATTTTAGTCAAATGAAATGACTAGTACTTCTTTTTTTTAAAGCCTGGTTCTTCTATCAGACTCTTTTGCTGAACCACTAACTTATGGGGATGTAAACACACCAACACAAGTTGTCAAGCAGTAGTGGGGGACAAAGATATATACAAAGACACATACATAAACATACACACATGCACAAAGACACAGATACGATGGGCTTCTTTCAATTTTCATCCACTAAATCCACTCACAAAGTTTTGGTTGATCTGAAGTTATAACAGAAGATACTTGCCCAAGATGCCACACAATGGGACTGAATCTAGAATTATGTAGTTGGAAAACAAACATCTTACCACACAGTCACACCTGTGACTAATTAAAAAATAAATTCTAAGCTGACTAGAAACATTTTTATGACCAAATTAACCTAATCAACTCTGGTCTGATACTTCCAAATAAAGGACTGAATTGTTCGCTCAAACCACAAACTTAACAGATGAAATAGGGTGAAGAAGATTTTGATCAAAATTTCTATATAGCAGAAAGATGAAGTGCTATAAAGATAGGATTCAAATGAAGGACTAATAAATCAATTACAATTGTTCTGAGCTATTATCATAAAAATGCTTCTTGAATTATTGTTTGGTAAGCATCCTTGTCAAAGTTGTTATTATTTAATCACAAGTCTAATAGACTTATCATTACACAGTCCAGCTTTGAACATCCCATCCTTCTGTACAGTCGAGACTATACTGTCCAGTGTGTTGTTTTTTTTTAAAAGATAATAGTGTAATTTGGATGCTATTTCTAGCAGGTTGAGTGACTGCTTAGAAGCTACCAAAATTAGTTTGTGTAGATGTTAGGGATTAGAAGATATACTGTTTAATCCTTTCGTTACCAACCCGGCTGAAACTGCCTCTAGCTCTGTAGTATAAATGTCTTGTTTTCATAAGTTTTGAATTAAAATCTTCCACCAAACCTTAGTCATAATTTATGTTCCTAACACTAGCTAAATGATAACTAAGTTATTTTACTAAATTCTTTGTTATATTTAAAATAACAAAGAAACACAGAGCATCTCAAAATAAATACAGTAACGAAAGGGTTAAACACAGTAGGAATTTATAAGGCAGCAGTAATTATTAGAGAAATAATAAGCATACTAATTCTCTTACTGGCTTAGGCCTATCTTCTTGGCATGTATGAGTGGGATTCTTGAAAAATTAACACACTAAATAATTGAATCCAAAGTTATTAGTGTTTCAAAGTACGTAGTTATGCTCAGCATCTATTCTTTAAGTTTTAAAAACAAGTAGAGTTTCTATTGGCCAAGGTTGCATCAGCACATGTAAGTGCTAATCTAGGCAAGATTTTTTTTGAAGAAGACTAGTAGTTAACCTTACATGGAGGTCTCTCCTTCCTATGCTATCAATGTTTAACCAAAGGAAAGGTCAATGACTTTTTGGAACCATTGTCACTACAGGTGATACTGTCAGAATACAAAACTACCCATTAAAAAAAATTCATATTTAAATAATAACCTATTGTCATAATTTTATGTAAACACTTCTTGCTATGCTTCTGACACCAGTTTAATAATGAACAGTTTTATTATTTTACTAAATATCTTCAAACTCTCATTTTAGAAATAAATTTTAGCACACAGGCAGTGCATTTCATAAAAAAAATATGGTCACTAAAGAGGTAATCTTAAGTAGAAATTAATTTATAATGCTCTATAAATAATTAATTTATAATGCTCTATAAATAATTAATTTATAATGCTCTATAAATAATTAATTTATAATGCTCTATAAATATACAACAATAAGCAGCATTTAGAGATAATTCAGAATTTTATAAAAATTACAACATACCCTTTCCAATATGGGTCCAATAATAACGGGAATGGTCATTGCAGCATACAGGGACTCATCACCCATGGTCATATTTAATTCTTTTCTATAATTCGTTCAGTGGAAGTAGATCAAGATTATAAAATTTAGATTATATGAAAAAAAAAATATATTATTCTTTGTATATTTTGTTTTTGCAGGTTACACTGCCAAGATATAGAATTCAACCCAGCAACATAAGCGATTCTTAAATTCTTGATTGCAGCACCTTGGATAAAAAACCTGGAAGAAATAGAAGAAATATATGAATCATAAATAGTGTAATGAAAGCAAAATTTTCAGTTGACATTCACCAAAAGCTGACCTTAATTCAGGCAGATTTAGTATCAAACAGTAAACTAGATACCTAACTTCTATTAAACTAATGATACCTAACAAGGAAAAACCTCAAATGTGGAAACATGAGCCGAAAAATCAAGAGGAACTTATCTGCAATCTAGGAAGAGACTTTGCTCAATATGCAGCAAAGAAGCAAGTATGGATTCTATAGTGTGTACTCAAGTAAACTATGATTACACAAGGGATGCAATGGAAAAACAGAAAAAAAAAAACATAGGCTGACAGAGAAGAAATACTCTGTAGTTTGCGGAAATAATTATTGGTAAGTGTGTCTATGAAATGTATTTTTTCAAATGCCTAGAAGACTCACAAGTAATTGACATTTTCTGTTATTTAGTCAGCAGTGGAGGTGGGTGTTGTTAACACATAGTAGCCAGTGTAAGAACAGGGAAGAGAGTTACTACCTCTTTGGGCAACAAAGATTCTCAGAGTAAAGAGCAGATTGATAGTATGATGCTTGTACATGATGCAGCGTTTCCCAACCTTTTTACCCTTGTGTAATCTTTAAAATAATTTACATGTCTCAAGGAACCCGGCACAAAAAAAATTATATACTGTATCTTTCTCTCATATATCTGATGATAACATAACAGGTTAGATAGGACGATGTTTATATTATAATATTACAATAACCAGTGCATGTATAGTAATATTATGGTCATGAAATTAGCATTTGCATATTTCACTCTTTCTCAAAGAACCCCATGGAACCTTTTGTGGAATCCTTGGATTCCGGAGAACCCCAGTTGAGAAATGTCGATATGATGTATCAATACAATATTACATAATAGTAAAACAAGAGCAATGAATGCTGAAGGTATGTAAAGGCTGGAAAGAGATGGTGTGAGCATGCTCGGCTGGATGTGAAATGTTAATGTTAGCATACATGAATGATGGACAAGAAATGAGTGAAGAGGAAGAGTGCATATAAGAACAATCAGGTCTAGTCTGCATGAGAGGAGATTGTGCTGAGGCGGACATATTATGAGTATGCAGAATGAGAGATAAGTGAAGACATGCCAAGCAATTCAATTGAAAGGAACTTGCAGAAGGTGTAGGAAGTGGAAACTGGGAAGAAGTGGTAAAGGCAAACCTCAGGATGTTGAATCTCATAAAAGAGACAACAGGGGGAAGATGACTGATAAAATTATATATCCTTATCATCACTTAACATCCATTTTCCATGCTGACATGGGTTGGACAGTTTAATAGGACCAGGTAGGACAAAGAGCTGCACCAGCTTCCATTATCTGCTTTGACATGGTTTCTATGGATGGATGCCTTTCTTAATGCCAACCACTTTACAGAGTGTACTAGGAGCTTTTCACATGGTACCAACACTAGTGCTTTTTACATGGCACCAGCACTGACAAGGTCGCCAAGTACTTTGCAAGACAAAAATCCCTTGACTGGGGGTGGGTAGTATTGAGTAGTATTGAGGCAGAGGGAGGTAGTTTTGTGTCAGCTGATGAGAGATGAAAGGTATAGAGAGACAGGGATAGATGTCTTGCAGTAGAGTAGATACATGGATACCCCAGATGGAAAAGAAAGGAGGGTGGGTTAGAGAGCAGGATAAAAAGAGTAAAGAGAGCAACAGAGAGAAATGGTGGTGAAGACATGTTAAGACATGCCCTTGAAGGACACTGGTGGTGGTGGTGAGAAGTGGGATAATTTCATGTTGCAAACTCTCACCTATTCCCTAGTAAGGTAATATTTCCCTCTGACCAGACATGCTTTCACAGAATATTGGAAATGGTGCATGTGAAATGATGCATCACTACACATGTTGATGCCCAGGTCTCTTACTGTTTGTGGTTCTGGGATTGCAGTACCTCCAGGTCCTGTGTATGCCAGTTTGGAGGCACATGTGGCTTTGTAGCACAGTACTTGAAATTTTTTTGCATTGAACTGCATATTATTTTGCTCTGCCCACTTGTATATTGCATTTAGGTCATTCTGCAGGCTTATGATATCATCAGGATTCTTTATTGCCTGAGATAGTTTTGTGTCATCAGCGTAGCTAGTGACTGTGGCTCTCCGAGTGACCGTGGGCATGTCCAGAAGGGCTACTATGAACAGCAGTAGCCCAAGGACAGCTCCTTGTGGAACACTGCTCAATATTTGCGTTATATATATATATATATATATATATATATATTATTTTGTTTAAAAGAGTTCCAACACTGTCTGTTTTTTATGTTTTATTTATATTCCTGCAAAACCAATGTGGGATATAGAATATGGAATATACAATATATAATATAATATACAATATATAATATAAAATAAAAATGGATGGTACTATGAAATAAAGTATTGAATGTCTTATTGAATATATGGAATATGTCTTATTGAATAGATGAAATATTGAGTGTTCAATATAAAGGATCAAATATATAAAGGCGAATACGTATTTTCTATACCTTGTGGTATTTCATCATGGCCGGTCATGGGTGGCACATAAAATACACCATTTTGAGCGTGGCCGTTGCCAGTACCGCCTGACTGGCCTTCGTAGGATTTTCGAGCAAGATCGTTGCCAGTGCCCCCGGACTGGCTCCTGTGCGAGTAACACATAAAATGCACCATTTTGAGCGTGGCCGTTGCCAGTACCGCCTGACTGGCCTTCGTGCGGGTGACACGTAAAAGCACCCACTACACTCTCTGAGTGGTTGGCGTTAGGAAGGGCATCCAGCTGTAGAAACTCTGCCAAATCAGATTGGAGGCTGGTGTTGCCATCCAGTTTCACCAGTCCTCAGTCAAATCATCCAACCCATGCTAGCATGGAAAGCGGACGTTAAACGATGACGAAAGATACTGCTTGCAAGATGGTGATATTTGTTTACAGCTATCATGCAATGCCAAGGCAAGGAAACAGTGACACACACACATGTACACATACAAATATACATATATAATAGGGTTCTTTCAGTTTCTATCAATCAAATGCTTTGGTTGTTCCAGACTATAGTAGAAGACATTAATACCAAGGTATCAAGCATTGGAACTGAACCTAGAACTATGTGGTTTTGAAAATACGGAATAAGAAACCTATTATTTGAAAAACAGGTATGGGTTAGAGACGGGAAGAGTAACTGGCTGTAAAACAAAGCCTCAATAATGGAAAAATGAATTTATGCACATATATATATAGATGTAGTGTGCAAGAGAGACGACTGTGCTGGTGTGATCATGTTATGCACATGGATGAGGACAGCTGTGTAAAGAAGTGCCATTCTCTAACTGTGGATGGGACCTGTGGTAGAAGTAGACCCAAGAAGACATGGGACGAGGTGGTGAAGCATGATCTTTGAACTTTGGGCCTCAGGGAGGCAATGACTGAGACCTTTGGCATTAAGTTGTGCTTGAGAAGAAGATCCATCAAGCCAAGTAAAATCGCAGTTGTGACAGATACCAGAGTCACACAAATGGCATCCATGCTGGTGGCACGTAAAAGCACCCATTACCCTGGTCAAACCATCCAACTCATGCCAGTATGGACAATCAACGCTAAATGATGATGGTATGTGTGTAGATGTATGATTTTATATATATACATACATGCACATACACAAACACACAATTCATGCAAATATCTTTCCAGCAAGTTGATCTCATCTAACTTTTTTATAATTTTCTTTCTTTCTTCTACTTGTTTCTGCTAAAGTGAACACAGCTCAAACTAGAATGTTAATTAATGAGCAGGATTCCTGTATAAATAGACACTTAGTAATGGTGTTATTTCAAGCAGATGGACACAAGAATAAAATTTGGAAACCTAAAAGACTTATTGTCTGCAGCTAACATCTATTTATGTCAAGTGACAGAAATCCTAAAATTTATACATAATAATAATATTAGGGATAAAAATCCAAATTTACAGGTAAAAACTCAAATTCAATTTATTAAAAATTAAAATTAAACTAAGTTTCACAGTATAAAATATATATATATATATATAGTTTTAGGCAAAAGAACCAAGGTTCATGAACTCATCGATGAAAATCCACTGTCACATATAGAAAAATTAATAAGTAAAAGCACAATAAATAAGTATATCATCATCATCGTAAGATAATGATAATATTATCATTATCTTACGATATTTACTTTGTATTATATTATACTTATTTATTGTGCTTTTACTTATTAATTTTTCTATATGTGACAGTGGATTTTCATCGATGAGTTCATGAACCTTGGTTCTTTTCCCTAAAACTATATATTTATATATATATATATATACATATAGAAAAAAATTTCAGTATACACCCTTACAAAAAAAGTATGGTGGTGAAAAGCAGACATATTGTTTCGAGTGCAAAATTTAAATTCGATAAAGAGAACACTGTGCAGCCTGTAAGAAATTTGATGTTGGAACCAAATTAGACTAAGGAGAAAGAATAAAGCAAGTTCATAATCTAGAACTGAAAAAAAAAAATAGAGTGAACGTGTTGAAAATATGAGAAAAGACGCATAACACATGTCACCATACTGTACGTAAAGTGATAAGCAAAGAAAATATCAAAAGATGAGAAATGTGTATATACTTAATCTTTCCAGTATTCAAATAAGCCAGCACCAGTGATACTTCAAAAGCTTTTCTTAAGCACCAAGTCAAAAAATTAAAAGTTTACAAAACCCACCCTCTGATTTGGATGATAAAATTGTACAGCTTTTAATAACTGCAAAAGCAACATGACTTTGAACTGAGTCAAATCTAAAACTTGGATGAGACATTTATATTTTTTGACATGCCAAGGAACAGAACACTGGATAAAATAGGATGTAAAACTATGTCTGAATAACAGGACATAAAAAGAAAAACAAAAAAAAAAAAAATCACTGCAGCTTTGCATTCTTTAACTAATGAAACCTAGTGAAATCCTGTGGTTATATTTAACCCTTTTGATACCAACCCGGCTGAAACCGGCTCTGGCTCTGAGTACAAATGTCTTGTTTTCATAAGTTTTGAATTAAAATCTTCCACCAAACTTTAGTCACAATTTATGTTCCTAATACTAACTGAATGATAACTAAGTTATTTTACTAAATTCTTTGTTATATTTAAAGTAACTGAAAGAAACACAGAGCATCTCAAAATAAATACAGTAACGAAAGGGTTAAAGAGCAAGTCTCAAAAGTGAAATACTTACTTAATCTAAAGGCTGGCTGGATAGATTCTATAACTGGGAAGAGTATGAGATAAACAATCTGGAATACTTTTAAAGAAACTTACAGTGCTGGTAAGTACTAGTTTAAAATGGTGAAAGGTATGAAAACTGGTCAGTCTGTAATCTCATGTGGTTTGATACATGTTTTTTAGCTTGTTGATATTTTGAACAAACCATTTAAGGAAGAAATAAAGAAGAACTGGATACTATGGATGTCATCTGATGAAGTGAGGAAAAAAAAAACAAAAACAAAAAAAAACAGCAGGAAGTTATCTCAAAAATGGCTTGCCTTGCAACTACTCACCAGATGGAATACTTTGGTTGAACATATGGTTTCAAGATCTTTTTAAAAACTGATGATGAACTGATAGGATGGAAACACTGATGAAAAGCTAAATTAAGAAGAATGGCTAGAGTTATTTCGAAAAATCTTATAATGAATCAAACTTTGATGCTTTTTTTAGTGATAAGGTCATTTCACAGACAATGATCTTTTTGAACCTGTTCTACAGATTTCACTCGATTTTTATGCAAATGTTACAGAACAAAAGAAGAAACCAGTTAAATTTTAGGAGTAAGCACAGTATATATCTATACACACACACACAGAGGCACTGAATGCAGAGGACATGTGAAGACTAGAGAGCAACAAAGCTGGTATGCTCCACTAGATGTGCAATGTCAGTGTACATGTGCAACAGAGTGTTAGTGTATTGAGAGAAAAGTTAGGAATAGACAAATTAGATGCAATGTATAAAGAGAGAAGACTGTGCTGGTTTGACCATGTGATGTAGATGGATGAGGACAGTTGCATAAACCAAATTATAAATAACATACTTGATTTTACTCAGATATGTATTTCTAAATTTTTGATTTGGTGAGGAAAGTTCCTTAACAGTGTTAGACATGCTTTTATTCTCACATTAATATTTCTGCTTGTTAATGTCCTGTTGAATTTGTTTTATTTACCAAAGGATAGTGCAAGTTCTTGAGATTAGCAATATACTCTTTATGCAAGTTACTATGGATGTAAAACAGCTCTGTCTCTCTCTAACTCCCTCTAAATAAATAAATGGATGGATGGAGATAGATGAAATATTGAAGGCTGATCTCAAGACATTGAACCTTATAAAGGAAATGACAAAGGACCAAGATACCTAGCTTTGCTGTATTCAAGAAGATTTGTCTGCCACAACAGAATTGATACCAGTGCAGGTACCACACAAAAAGTACCCAGTACACTGTGGAGTGGTTGGCATTAGGAAAGGCATCCAGCTGCAGAAATCATGCCAGTATAGTCAATGGAGCCTGGTGCAGCCCTTGGCCTTACTAGCTCCATTCAAACTGTTCAACCAATCAGAGCTCCTACTTCAACTGGTAGTGCGAACAGTCATGCTACACGGCAGTGAAACATGGGTTGTGACTGCTGAGGACATGTGTAGGCTTGAAAGAAATGAACCAGTATGCTCAGCTGAATTGGTAATGTCAGTGTGCATACATGACAGAGTGTAAGCGCTCTGAGAGAAAAGTTGGACATAAGAAGCATCAGATGTGGTGTACAAGAGAGACGACTGCACTAGTATGGTCATAAACTTGGTGTTTATAAGAATGGAGAGGTTAAAGCTAAACTTAATTCATCAATACCTTAAAGTCAATTATGTTAACAGTCACTCAATATTCATTCCCACTGCAGACCTTCTCTTTGTGGCTGGCGACTTCAATGGGCATGTTGGACAACATCCAGGGGGCTTCCATGATGTACATGGCGGTTTTGGATTTGGTTCCTGCAATGAGGAGGGAACCAAGCTGCTGGGGTTCTGTGATACAAATGATCTTATGATCTGTAGTACTAACTTCAGGAATCCCACCAGTCACCAGTTCACCTACAAGTCTGGTGGGTACACTAGTCAGATTGACTACATTCTTGCTAGGAAACTAGAAAGATGGCTACTTATAAATGCTAAAACCTTTCCAGGTGAAGAATGCACCCCACAACATAAATTAGAAGTTAGCGACTTCAAGATCAGGACTAAATGGCTACCTAGAAGATGACCAGCATGGAAAAGAAGGGTCTGGTAGATTAAGGATCCTGTGAATGGACAGAGATTTAGAGACGTATTACTCAAAGTGTTTGACAAAAAGGGGGAGGATATAGCTTCACAAAATGTGAAAGATAACTGGAGATTCGTACAGGACAACCTGTTGAGGGCTACTGACCAGATCTGTGGCTGGTGCAAAGTGCCTCCTTGACTCAAGGTAACGTACTGGTGGAACAATGTAGCTGACAGTGCCATAAAAGAAAAGAAACAGGCATGGAAGGACTGGAAGTATGGTGGTAGCAGGGAACTGTATCAGATCGGCAGAAGGGAAGCTAGGAGATAGGTTTACTTAGCCAGAAGGGAAGCAGATAAGAAAAAATTTGCCAATGTTCTCTGTCGTGAGGACCAAAGGCTTGAAGTGTTTCATGTTGCAAGACAGTGTGTGAGAGAGAATTGTGAAGTCATAGGAAAGAAATGTGTCTGCATGGATGATGACTCACTTGCGTTTAATGATGCTGTAAAGAGAGAGACCTGGAGACACTTCTATGAAAGGTTGCTAACCAAAGAGAATGAATGGGAGAAAGAGAGCCTGCCATATGTTGACCTAACAGAGGGACTAACTGTCCAAACTGACAGTACTTTGGTAGATAAAGCAAGGGTATGAAGACAGGGAAAGCCCCTAGCCCATCATGTATCACTGCTGAGATGCTTAAAACATCTAGCAGGGTAGGCTTTAGTCTAATCACCCATATAGTCAACCAGGTGATACATGGAATCTATACCCAATGACTGGTGTAACAGCACTATCGTCAACTGTTACAAAGGTAATGGAGATGCTTTAGAAAGGAATAATTACAGAGGTGTCAAATTGTTGGATCAAGTAATGAAAGTCATGGAGAGGGTCATAAACCAACTAATTGGGGAGAGACTCAGTTTAGACGAGATGCAGTTTGGGTTTGTGCCAAGGAGAAGCACTACTTAAGCTATATTTCTGGTAAGACAGCTGCAGGAGAAATTCCTAGCCAAAAATAAACCTCTGTACTTGGCATTCATTGACATGGAGAAAGCCTTTGACAGGATCCTCCAATCCCTTATCTGGTGGTCAATGCAGAAACTAGGGATAGATGAGTGGTTAGTGAGAGCTGTACAAGCCATGTACAGGGATGCTGTCAGTAAGGTGATGGTTGGCAACGAGTATAGTGGAGAATTCCAGTTAGGAGTAGGGGTATACCAAGGATCAGTCCTCAGCCCCCACTTATTCCTCATAGTCCTCCAGGCGATAAAAGAGGAATTTGAGACAGGCTGACCCTGGGAGCTTCTCTACGCTGATGACCTAACTCTAATAGCTGAGTCACGACCAGAGCTAGAGGAGAAGTTTCAGGTGTGGAAGCAAGATCTAGAATCAAAGGGCCTTAGAGTCCATCTAGCAAAAACCAAAGTATTAGTAAGTAGAAAAGCGGACAAACCACGAATCCTTTCAGTTAGAAAAGGCATAGGTAGAAACTCCATAAGATGTACCCAGTGTAAGCTATGGACACATAAGAGGTGCATCAATATCAAAGAAGGTTAACTGGGAAGATAGGTTTTGTGTGTGGCAGATGCACTGGGGAAATAAACACTGAAGATGTACAGAAAACATATTCCACCACTTGCAAGGGAAAAAAACTAGAGGTAGTTGATAGCTTCTGTTACCTAGTTGACCAAGCTAGTAGTGGGTGTGAATGCTCTGAGAGTGTAGGTGCTAGAATAAGAATAGCTTGGGCAAAGTTCAGAGAGCTCCTCCCTCAACTGGTAACAAAGGGTCTCTCGCTCAGAGTGAAAGGTAGGCTGTATGATGCATGAGTATGAACAGCCATGCTACATAGCAGTAAAACATGGACTGTGACTGCTGAGGACATGTGTAGGCTTGAAAGAAATGAAGCTGGTATGCTCCGCTGTATGTGTAATGTCAGTGTGCATACACAACAGTGTAAGCGCTCTGAGAGAAAAGTTGAACATAAGAAGCATCATATGTGGTGTGCAAGAGAGATGACTGTGCTGGTATGGTCATGTGTTACGTATGGAAGAAGACAGCTGCATGAAGAAGTGCCATACTCTAACAGTGGAGGGAAACAGTGGAAGAGGTAGGCCCAAGAAGACCTGCGATGAGGTGGTGAAGCATGACCTTTGAATGTTGGGCCTCTCAGAGGCAATGACAAGTGACCGAGACCTTTGGAGATATGCTGTGCTTGAGAAGACCTGTTGAGTCAAGTGAAATCATTGTTGTGGCCATTGCTAGTACCACCTGACTGGCATCTGTGCTGATGGCACGTAAAACGCACCATTCACATGTGGTCGATGCCAGTGCCGCCAGACTGGCTACCATGCTGGTGGCACATAAAAAGCACCATCCAAGCGTGGTCAATGCCAGTACTGCCTGAGTGGCTCCTGTAGAGAAAACGCACCCTCTACATTCTCAGAGTGGTTGGCATTAGGAAGGGCATCCTGCTGTAGAAACCTTGCCAGATTAGATTGGAGCCTCATGCAGCCTTCTGGCTTGCCAGTCCTCAGTCAAACTGTCCAACTCATGCCAGCATGGAAAATGGACATTAAACAATGATGATGATAATGATGATGCAGGCATCTTGGGAGTCTTCCAAAATTTTTTTGAAAGCAAATTTTCTTTACCACACTAACAGGCTTGCACTAATAAATATGTATATACATAAATACACTCTCTGAGTGGTTGGCGTTAGGAAGGGCATCCAGCTGTAGAAACTCTGCCAAATCAGATTGGAGCCTGGTGTTGCCATCCGGTTTCACCAGTCCTCAGTCAAATCGTCCAACCCATGCTAGCATGGAAAGCGGACGTTAAACGATGATGATGATGATGATGATAAATACATATGTAATTATATGTACATATATACACATAGATGTACATATACACACAGAAATACATACATGCATATATGTATATACACACAGAAACAAACAAACACACACACACACATGTATCTATGTCATAGAACCTCTCAAAGCTAAACACCAATATCAAAGCATTGTCCAAGCCTAAGTCAGGTTACCTATGAAGAAACCTAAAATATACCCAAGGAAACAATCCCCACAGACTATGAATCCTCAAACATATACATACACAAACACTCATATAATATACATATAGATAAGCATGTATATATGCAATGTGCATATGCAAGTTTGTGTGTAAGTGAAAAAAACGTTGGAGGTGGGAAATGGAATAGCTCCAAGTTGTAAAATCCTGCCTTAAATACAAACTCATCCAAGCCACGCTTTCATGGGAAAACATTAAATGAATGAATGTATGTACACATAAATAGTATGTGAAATTTGAGGATCCTGAAAAATTTGCTGCCTTAGGAGCTGGCCTCTGGCAAGAAACTATAAGAGTAACTTCATTTCGTTATCTTCATTTCAAAGATGTTTGCAAGTGAGACATGAAGAAAGATAGGGGGATATTGCTGGTGTTTGCTTCCGCTGGAGATTGGGTTTAGGCAGGGATTTAAAAAGAAGAGAGGAGAGGCTGAGACTTGCTGATGAGAAAGAAAAAAAAAAAAAAAAAAAAAAAGCATATTTGATGAAGAAACAGCACCTGGACAAAACCAGCACACTGTCTTCAATTAACGTTTTGACTGTTATTCATTCCTCTGACAAGACTGACACAAGATTTTCCCGGAGCAGATCCATGGTCTAAGGAGACTAGCAGATGACTCTAATCTAATATACACTTCTGGTTTCTAAAACCAGTGCTCATTCTTTAGTTCTCTAATACTTGCTCAAAAATGAGAGTTTGTGTGTGTGTGTGTGTGTGTGTGATAGAGAGAGAGAGAGGGGGGGGGGGAGAGAGCGTGTGTAAGTACATATATGTGTGATCACTTTTCGCTGAAGAGCCCGTAAAGAAACGTACCGATTTCGCTAAAGATAATTTCCCGAAAACTTTCTTTGTTTAAAATCACTGTCTCAGATATGTTGAAGTTGTTTACATTTAAACTCATATTTTTATGAATATATACACAGAAAAATCCAGTGTTCTTTTCTAAGTTCCCAACGTTAGTTAGTGCAAGGAGAGGGCTATTTGCGATTGAATTCACCGGAAAACTTCACTGGCACTTATTTTGTTGACTGCGAGAAGGTTGAAAGGTAAAGTCAACCCCAACATGATTTGGTCTAAAGAGATTCAGTAAATAAATAATTTCTTACATAAGCGCAATTTTTTTTTACTGAGGTGAAATGAGATTGTGACGTCCACGCTTTATTCAAGGACATTTGTGAAGTTAGTCAATCCCAATGTCTACAGCGAGCAAATATATATTGAGTCAGAAGTATGTCGCCTTAGGATACGATTATCATAAAACGAGATCAACCGTACAGAATCCGGATAATAATTAATACAAACCCAACTATCTATCAGCTGTCACAAAATTATTTTTAATCAGCAAGACTACTCTATTTCACTCACTCTCACAGATTGAGACAGATTTTACCTTGAATACATTCCTTTATATTATTATAAACCAGTATTAAACAGTCATAAAATAATCTCAGCGTGTATAGGATTGGTTAAATCTAACAAGAGATCAGAAAGTTTAAGCCGAAATCTGCAGGGCTAAAAATATTTTATGTACATTTTAATAGTATATATGTATTCTGAGTCAATGTTTTATGGACAGAAATTGTCCGCGAATTCCGAGAGATTAAATCACACCATGACAAATATATTTTCTGATTTAATAATAGACATTTAGAATAGTGTTTTCTTCCAGAGAAAACACTGACAAAGCTTACGAACTCAGTTATTTAATATTCATATTATAGTTATGTAAATTATAACTAGTAAATGTTTCGACAAAAAATGCTTTAAGAGATATATTCAAGATCGTCGGCGATAAGCTGCGGTGATTGAGATAATTTGGAGACCGTCAACTCTCAAGGTATTCACACTTCAAACAGCACGATTGTAAGGAAAGAAGTCTAAAAGGTACACTTTCCAGAATATGAAAAAGGGTGTGGCTGGCAGTGGAGTAAGACATAAATCTTAAGCGGGGTTGTTATTTAGTCCCCCCACCTCGCCCCAACTGGCTCTAACTGAGCAGACTTATAATCAGAAACATTACATATACGAATACTGTTGTTCTTCGATAATATTATCCAAGTCTTCTTCTTTTTTTTTTTTGAAACTATAAGTTAGGGATATTTAGCTCCTATCAAGCTGAGTGATCACGTAAGACACTTATTTATTAGTTTGCTAATTGTGTAAGAGAGTTTATATATATATATATATATATATATATATATATATATATATATATATATATATAAATTAGTTTTTGTGAGGTCTTTGCAGCTTTATTAATAAAGTATATCTCTCTCTCTCTCTCTCTCTCTCTTTATATATATATAGGGAGAATTCACACAAAAAAAAAAGACGAAGACAGGTGGTATAGAAAACAAACAGATGTATTAGTATAACGCTTGGGAATTGAAAAAGTCGGTGCAAACAGGAAGAGTAGAACAGAAAATATGAGTATATGTATATTTTATTTTCTGCCAAATATTAATATATATATATATATATATATATATATATATATAATACAAATAATAAATGAGTATATGCATATATACGTACATGTATATACATACCTACATCTACCTGTATATATAGATGCGCACACACACACATATATATATATATATATATATATATATATATATATATATGCATCTATATATATGTATTGCAGTGTCATATGACACTGCAAGTTTATATACTTCTATTTATATGACAAATTGAACAAGACAAAAAAAAAAGCTACAGATCAAAACGTTTGGCAAAATATTACATTAAATAATAATCTATTAGTTGACAGATATATAGCCGACTTAATAATCCTTTCTACTATAGGCACAAGACTTAAAATTTTGTAAAAAAAATACTTTTTAATTCAAGGTGACGAAATGTGCCAAAGGTATGTTAAAATCGTCCAGTTATACCGATGTATTTATATTACTATGCACTGCATTTACAGAATACTTTTCCAAAAAATTATTAAGAAAATAAAGCATTACTTAGTAAAGCAATGTAGAATTTTGAGCTTGTTTAAACGAACTATATCTGAAGCAAAATTTCCTCAAATAGTTGTAGAGACGATATAAACAGTTACTGAGGAATTACTAGGATAT
Source organism: Octopus bimaculoides (assembly GCF_046866305.1). Taxonomy (NCBI): domain Eukaryota; kingdom Metazoa; phylum Mollusca; class Cephalopoda; order Octopoda; family Octopodidae; genus Octopus; species Octopus bimaculoides. Next base: position 22,062,135 of record NC_142930.1, on the reverse strand, counting down.
GCCTCAGCAGTCTAAATGTCAAGTAACGAGTTTTACTAGACACAGGTGTATATAGTGAAAGAGGAAGGGAGAGCCGAAGACCCTAACAGGATGGCCATAAGCAGATGTACAATTAGAGCAAATACACACACGGTGTACTATTACAATATTCTTAGATACGAATTAGTGACAAGAAGGTATACAATTTATGAATATTATAACTTTTAAGTCGCGAAATATGCTAATTTTCGTTTATCACCTCAAGAATCCATGATCATAGAAAGCTTCTCAAACAAGTATAGTATTACCTATGACATAACTTAGATGGAATATATATATATATAAAAAGCGCTATTTGATATTTTTTAACTATTGTCTGGGTTTTGAAAACATTTATATTGCAACGATATTTTATAAAATTCAAAGTGAGATTTATTCAGAAGAAAAGTGTTGTTTTAGTCAGATTTAATATTTGTAAAACTACAGGTTGTAGGCATAGAGAGAAACAGAAATACGTAGAATTATTTGTGGGCGAAAGAAGAAATGTAAGGTAGGAGGTTAAAATTAGGGCAAAACGAGAAAATAAACAGTACGTTTTTCAGAAGAAAAAATTGAAACCCAAAATTTTAACTGTAAATAAAGATGAAATGTAATAAAGTTATAAATGTACTTACTTAGTGATCAGCTTATATAATATTTATATCTATCTGTATCTAGAGATAGATAAATATTTGTAGAAGTTGGTTTGTAAATATATCAAAATTAATCTCAGCCAGAAAACACAGTCATTTCCATCCTCAATAACTGAAGAGTTCGTTATTTGTTTTCTTAACGGGGATCGCTTGTTAATTGTAATTCTTAAATCTCAATAAAAGCAGTAAAAAACACACATTTAAGTCATTCTTAAAAGGTAAAAATCAAATTACTTAAAAGCAAAAATAATAAATAATTAAACAGGAATATCTTGTTTGGTAAAAGAAGTACTAACACCTAATACACTGTTAATTGTTACACTATTGTTTATATGCAATGATCGCTCCTAAATCAAGTGGTCGGAGCTGTCGAAGAAATGTCTAAAAATATTTTTATTTGCTAAAATAGATATAAATTATCCAATATTATTATTCGTGTATTTTTTGTGCTATTTTATCTCTGTGTATTTTATACTTGTCTGAAACAATTTTATGTAAAAAGAAAAAAAAAACTACATTATTTTTACCTGCAAATCAAAAGAAAAAATAGAATAACCTCATATATTCGTATAAAGATCAAAGGTAAATCTAGAATCTGAGAAATGGTGTCAAGGCCATTAGAAAAAAAATTATAATTCGTTAGTTTCTTCAAAATGTTCCTGTCCGAAACATCAGCACTCACATCTCTTCACAGCAAACCAACTTGGGTTAACTAAATAAGTGTTTTCTCAGTTATTTTCATGTTGAATTTAACAGACAATCCCATTTTAAAGAGCAATAGCTATTAAGGTGTGGTGAAAAAGCTCTTTGCTAGCTTTCAATATTTGTTTCAGCGTGAAATACTCTGCCTAAAGTTATTTTTAGTGTAGAGAATCATTGTTGAAGTTTCTTTTCTCTCCTAAAAAGCTTAGCTTCAAAAGCCATATCGAAATCAGGTACATACAAACATAAATATATTTGGTAACAGTAGTTGAAGAAGTTGCGGTTATATTTCATATTTATTATGGGACGGGATACTTTGGGCATTCATATCTTTTTTTAACGATAGTTATACGAAATGACAATCAGTGGAAATGTAGCTAATTCGCTTATGCTGTTTACTTTGTGAAATGTTATGGCGCCTGTCCAATTGATTGCAACTCTTAAGGAGGTACGACAAAGTCGCGATTTTCAGCGGGGAGAAAAAAAGGAATAAATTTTATAACTTCTGTGGGCGATCTTTCGATACCAGTCCGAAATATCGGCCTTTTCCGTAAAAAGTGTCTTCGGCGATCTTTACCAAAGATTGGACTTTTCCGTAACACCAGCACGATCTTCACTAGGGTGTTAGGGTTAGGGACGGAATTCTCTAAAGCAAATCCTAAAACCCAAACCCTAAACCCTTCAAACCCTAACCCTAAACTCTTCAAAAGAAATCGCGCTCTCTGTATCTCTTTCGCTTTTACGACGTCGTTTCCCTCTTTCCCTCCAACACTTTTTACGGAAAAGGCCGAGCTTTGGTAAAGATCGCCGAAGACACTTTTTACGGAAAAGGCCGATATTTCGGACTGGTATCGAAAGATTGCCAGGTACATACACACTCTAAAATTTCTTTGATTTTTTTATCGGAATAAATGAATTAAATTGAGGAAAACATGGCAATTAGGTTCTCTTTCGATGTATCTTGAAATCATTAGCCCGTTTGCTATAACGTCATCTCGTAATGGTGAATGTTACATCCTGAAACAAGATTGTAAAATTGTACTAATGCAAGAATATAATGATTAAAACACGAAATTTAGAAAACAAAAAAATATATTTCAGAGGTTTGGCGCTTCTTTAGAAGCGCACCTCTCCAAGAAAATGGCGCCTAATTTCTAAAAAAGATATGTAAATGGGAAAGATATCCAAAATAAATGAAGTATGCAAAAAAATAGGAAGATTCATCAAATTTTAAATATTTTATACTAAAAAATAAAACACGGAAAACGGGCACTCGCAAATATAAAACAAACATGTCGGACGATACATGGGGCGGTAACTTGTATCAAATATTATTAATGATACGAGGGGCCCGACAATAACGTTTGCAAATTCTTGGTTGGTTTTAATCAGATTTTTTACTGCGCACACTGGTGAGGGTTAGGTGGTGTGCACTCGCTTTACTTTCGCCCATTTTATGATGTGATATACAACAGAAATAATTATAAAACAATAAAGTAAATACGTTTAAGACGTATGCAAGTTAAGGAACTCCACAACAAATTTCTTGTCTTGATAGTAATCTATATTTTCTACACCAGTCAGTGGCCTTTTCCGTTGTTCCCAAATCTCTTCTGAGACGAAATAAGGTCATAGCATTAAAAATTTCCCGTTCAGGCACAAAATTTGACATAATAGTATATATATTTGCAATAAACTGACTTTTAAGAAAAAGATTGTGAAACGGTCTTCTTACAATTCGCAGACGATATTTTCGGGGCCCCTTGTATCAATAATATCTGACTGGTAAAAGTAAGTTACCGCCCTTCGTATCGTCCGACATGTTTGTTTATATTCGCGAGTGCCCGTCTTTCATTTGTTTTAATTTTTAGCATAAAATATTTAAAAATAGATGAATCTTTCTAACTTTTTGCATACTTCATTTATTTTAGATATATTTCTCATTTTCCTAACTTTGTTTTACAAGTAAGCGTCATTTTCTTGGAGAGGTGCGCTTCTAAAGAAGCGCCAGATGTTTTGTAGAGCTTTTGAGCACAGAATAGGGATCTATTTTAAAACGGGGGCCACATTTTTCATTAATGTTTTACGTAGTGTTTTTGGTACGGAAAGACTTTCAAACTTCGTATACTTATCTATTTTGTGTTATAGAACAGAAAAATATTTTTGTATTCGAATTTATTTCATGTAAAAAATTGTCTTATTTCGATAATTTCAACCAATCACTGACAAGTATTCAGTTGTTTATATTTACTCCTTTGGCTGATTAAGCAGTGTAAAGCGTATTTAATCTCCATGCCTTCGTTTTATTTGCTTTTTTTCATTTTAAATTGGCTTTAACCCTAACCCTAACCCTAGGGTTAGGGTTAGGATTAATTGTTTCAGAATCGTTTGTTTATGTAGTCGGCACTTAATGTATATCGGCTGAATGGACGTCAGTGATTGGTTGAAATTACAGAAATACGACAACTTTAACATGGAATAACTTATCGATTTCTTTTTTTTTAAAGAAGACTAAGAGAAAAAGATGTTTTATATGACACATTCTACCAGTGTTCCAAGTTTCAAAGTGTTTCGTTAATGAAAAATGTGGCCCCCTTTTTAAAAAAGATCCCAGAATAGTTGCAGCTAGTTAATTCAAGGGGTTAAAAGTTCAAATATGTTGTCCGTGATGAAGATGTTTATCTCTCGTTAACTTGGTCTATCTTGCAGCAATTAACCACAAAACAATGTACAGTTTAATGTTTGATTTCTTTTCGATTAACAAAATATAATTACAGAGTTGTGCGATCTAACCCATATTTAAGTGGAGTACAGACTTCCACCACTTTGTGGATATACAAGGATCTTTGTGTGCCTGTGAAGGAGCCACTATATGTCTGCTCGACCGACTAGAAAAAGCATCTGAATCTCACTCAAATTACACCCTATTATCCTAAAAAGAGAAAGAAAGGATGGTCACTGCTGAAAATAATTTGACCATAGGTTAAGTATTATTATTATTACGAGGCAGCGGTATTTTGTCAGGCGCTACGTTCAAATTCCGCCGAGGTCGACTTTGACTGTCATCCTTTCGGGGTCGATAAATTAAGTACCACTGGAGTACTGGGTCGATGTAATCGACTTAACCCCTCCCCCCAAATTTCAGGCCCTGTGCCTATAGTAGAAATGGTTATTATGAAGCAATCGAGAGTGGCAAGTTGACAGACTCGTACTGTATCGGACAAAATGCTTAGCGGCATTTCGTCCGTCTTTACGTTCTGAGTTCAAATTCTGCTGAGGTGGACTTTGCTTTTCATCTTTTTGGGTGGATGAAATAAGTAATCTGCTTAGCTTCATCTCACAAAATTGCTGGCCTTGTACCAAAATTTAAAACCATTATTATGAGTCAACCTGTAGATAAACAATAGGGAACTTTGCAACCAAAGTATCTTCCATATCTCGTCAACTTACAGTTATCTTTTCTACAAGCTAATTCTTAAAAATTGTTTTTTTTTATATTTAGTTTTCATTAAGGTCACTGACCTTGGAATGGTATGAACGTCACATAATCAAAATACCCCTTACCCCAAAATTAATACTTTTGTTCCTTATAAATAAATAAATAAATTTTTATGATAAAAGGACAATATTTCTTCGTTATTTGTAACTGTTGGGTTAAGCACACCAATTATACATAATAGTTAACATTTAGTTTGCTTATAAATAGTTATTTCCAGAATTATCACTGTCTGTATGAGTATCCCTCAAATGCTTGAATGGAATATTGTTTCTCAATTCTGTATTAAACTTTTCTTAACCATTAGAGAGTTTATAGTAGAGTTTGATAGCAATTTTCCTTGCTGCAGATCAGATAAGAACAGAGATAAAACTAATGATACATTTAATAATATCAGCTTCAAAACCTGGCTTGTACTTTATTCTGCTGATCCCAGAAAGATGAAAGGCAAGGTTGACAGCAAGATTTGAACTCAGAATGTAAATACAAAGCTAGTATAATCGTAAGCTTCACAGCGGAATCAAATTTCCACTTAAAGCATGAAACATTTGCATGAAGTACCACTACACCACTTACATTATGTTTCCATGTTATTAAAATACAATACATTAATGATGACAAAAGATTGAGACATCTGGCGCCTTGCTGTGCTTGAGAAGACCAGTCCACTACAACTTAATTGTTATCCTAAAACTGCCTTGGTACATAGTTGAACCTGCAGAGCTCTTCCCACCTCCATTCTCACTGCCCTGTCAAGCCTCCCCTATGGCTCATTCTCTGATACTCATCACTTCTTTATCTCTGATATTATTCTGTTACCATAATCTCCTGTCAGCAGAATAGGTACATACATCCCCTCCATTTTGTTGCCTTCCTCTACTCTCCTCTACCACAGAACCACTTCCATTCTTCATTATCCTCCTCCAGCCATGCTCTCTCTCTCTCTTTGCTATACTTCATCCATAACACTTACCTCTTTTATTCCAATGCTGGCACATATCTAACATAACCTCTCCCACTAAGCTACTCTTATATTTCTCACCATTAATCATACAGTCACCTCTATCTCATCTAACCATCTTTCCTCGTGTTCTTATGAAATTTTCTCCTCTCTCCCCTGCCCTGCCCATTCATCCAGTCTGATCCTCTGTACTGCTTCACCTATATTTGTCCCCGCACCCGTTCCTTGAGGGTATGTCCTGACACCCACCCACCACCACCATCTCTCTCACTCTCTCCATCTCTGTTTTTCTCTCCTTTCTCCAACTGGGTTATCCTTTGTATTTCTTCTCCAAGACACCTATCGCTATCCCTCTCCATATTTTGTTCACTCATCAACTGGTGCAAAGCCACTTTACTCAATACTGTTCCCCCTCCCAGTTGAGGGAGCTTTGTCTTTTCTTCCAGGTTACTTGGTGATCCCATTGGTGCTGGCACCTTGAAAAAAAGCACCAAATACACTCTGTAAAGTGGTTGGTGTTAGAAAGGGCATCCAGCTGTAGAAACATGTCAAAACAGACAATAGAACTTGGCATAACCCTCTAGCTTGCTAGCTCTTGTCCAACTGTCCAACCCATGCCAGCATGGAAAAGGAAAGTTAAATGATGATGATAACACTGAAGGAAAAATAGAATCAACCATATCTCAAAGCTATCTTACTTCAGTATTTTAGTTACTATTTCTTAAAGCTGTTGATAGCACCTACAACATTTAATTCCTTTTTATGCATGTTATTATTTAATATATTTAAATTTTTTCAAACCAAGACACCTGTTTCTTTGTCTTGCAAATTACTTGGTGCATCTGCTGGTGCTGGTGCCACATAAAAGGCATCCAGTCCACACAGTAAAGTGGTTGGTATTTGGAAAGGCATCTAGCTGAAAAAAAACATGCCAAAGCAGATCTCACTGATGCTGGTGCCATGTAAAAAGCACTCAGGCCCTTATAAAAGGAAGGGCATCCAGCTGCATAATCCATGCCAAAACAGACAGTAAAGCCTGGTGCAGTCTCCTGGGTTGCCAACTCCGGTCAAACTGTTGAACCCATGCCAGCATAGGAAACGGATGTTGAATGCTGATGATGATTCTTTTGACTTTTAGACTCCTTTCACAATTTATGTCTGATTTGTAGACTTAAATAAATATTCTTTTGATTATATGTAAAACATTTACTTTATAAAACAATGTTCAAGTTTACATCATGCTGATGGTATCCAGTCCAACCTGTTTCAAAAGCCATGATGTGTCAATATTCATCAATTCTGAATAATTTTATGTTTTTTACATAAAACCAGAGCCTAACTGTGTTTTTCTGCCTTTCTGGACTGTTATCTCTTATCTATGTGCATATTCTTTTTTGGTTTGATGCAGCTCTCAGTCTTGATTTGAACTACTGCATTTAGATTTCCTATTTAGAACCACAGCTTGATTATATCACCATAAAAGGTATGACAGGTTCTTTGAGAGAGCAGAACATCCACATAAGTGTTTTCCAGCCAATCAGCACTGGCTGGTCAGTCAACAGCAGCAAACCATAAAGAAACATTGTGTATACTTCCTGCTAAATTATATTTCAAAGGTTCTTGCTCAGGGTTATAAAAGTTGGTGATTTGAACTCCTGAGCAGAGCCAACTCAAATTCCTCACAGAACCTTGTCACTTTGTTCTGCAAGATGTTCTTTCATCACCTTTAACTTATCATATAATATATGCTGAAAATACATGTTTGATGAGGTAAAATTAAACTTGTGTTTAATGTCGACATACATTCATCTAGCTTTATTTTCTGTTATTCCTATAGTAATAATGGATACATGTCCCATAACAGGTTTAACTGGAACATTCTCTTTATCTTACATATTGTAAAGTTTTAAGTATTACATCCTTACAGAAATATTTTTCAATTTTATATATTTTGTACATAGGTGCATGGTGCAGGTATGACTGTGTGGTAAGAAGTTTGCTTCCCAACATACTTTCATGCTCAGTCCTACTGCATGGTACCCTGGACCAGTGTCTTCTGCTATAGTCATAAACTAACTAGAGCTTTGGGAGTGGATTTAGTTGGTGGAAACTGAAAGAAGTCTGTTATATATCTATCTGTATGTGTGTGAGTGCATGTTTGTGTATGCATGTGTGTGTTACTATCTCCTACCATGACATCATGTGACAGTTATAAGCTAGTATCACTGCCATTCAAGTGGTGTCTTTCATTTCCAGTCTTCTGTGGAAACATGGTTGTCATGGGTAAATATTACCTTGCTTGGAAACAAGTAAGGGCTGAAGACAGGAAGGGTATCTGCCTGTGAAAACCTGCCCCAACAAATTCTGTCCAACTCATGCAGGCATGGAAAAGTGGATGCTAAAACCATGATGTTGATAATATGTAAAATGCGACTCAAGTAAATAATATCTTTCAGAAGTTGATATATATCACCATATATCATTTTATTTACACAATGGATGTTGTGTGCTTGAACAGTTGAATGAAATATTTTAAGTAGAACAGCTGTCATTCTTGGACAATAGAAGAATGTCAATAACTGCTTGCTTTAGTTGCTATTGTCATTGTTTATCAGCCTGACCATCCCATCTTTTGGAAACAGAGTTTCTACAACTAGTTTGTCCCATCTATTCTTCCTTTTAAAAGTCAATAGAATATGTTTAGCGAGATCGTTGCCGGTGCCCCTGGACTGGCTCATGTGCGGGCGACACATGAAATCTTTCGAGCGAGATCGTTGCCAGTGACCCTGGACTGGCTCTTGTGCGGGTGACACATGAAATGTTTTGAGCAGGATCGTTGCCAGTGCCCCTGGACTGGCTCATGTGCGGGCGACACATGAAATCTTTCGAGCGAGATCGTTGCCGGTGCCCCTGGGCCGGCTCTTGTGCGGGTGACACATGAGGTTTTTCGAGCGAGATCATTGCCGGTGCCCCTGGGCTAGCTCGTATGTGGGCGACACATGGAATCTTTCGGGCGGGATCGTTGCCGGTGCCTCTGGGCTGGCTCTTGTGCGGGTGACACATGAAATGTTTTGAGCGGGACGGGATCGTTGCCAGTGCCCCTGGACTGGTTCATGTGCGGGCGACACATGAAGTCTTTCAAGTGGTATCGTTGCCAGTGCCCCTGGATTGGCTCATGTGCGGGCGACACATGAAATTTCTTCGAGCGGGATCGTTGCCGGTGCCCCTGAACTGGCTCTTGTGTGGGGTTGTTGTGGGATTTTCGAGCGGGATCGTTGCTGGTGCCCCTGGGCTGGCTCTTGTGCGGGTGACACATGAGGTTTCTCGAGTGAGATGAGCGTGGCCATTGCCAGTACCGCCTGACTGGCCTTCGTGCGGGTGACACGTAAAAGCACCCACTACACTCTCTGAGTGGTTGGCGTTAGGAAGGGCATCCAGCTGTAGAAACACTGCCAAATCAGATTGGAGCCTGGTGTAGCCATCTGGTTTCACCAGTCCTCAGTCAAATCGTCCAACCCATGCTAGCATGGAAAGCGGACGTTAAACGACGACGACGATACGTACAGACATATATATATATATATATATATATATATATATATACCACCTGACTGGCCTTTGTAGGGTTTTCGAGTGAGATCGTTGCCAGTGCCCCTGGACTGGCTCTTGTGCGGGTGGCACATAAAAGACACCATTTCGAGCGTGGCCGTTTTTGTGCGGGTGACACGTAAAAGCACCCACTACACTCTCTGAGTGGTTGGCGTTAGGAAGGGCATCTAGCTGTAGAAACTCTGCCAAATTGGATCAGAGCCTGGTGTTGCCATCCGGTTTCACCAGTCCTCAGTCAAATCGTCCAACCCATGCTAGCATGGAAAGCGGACGTTAAACGACGATGATGATGATGATGATGATGAAAGTTTTTGGTTGCCATTTCTTGCATGTCAAATAACCATGTAAGATCTCTCTCAGCAGCTCATGTTCATTTATGTGTGTGTGTATGTACGTATGTATGTATGTATGTATGTATGTATGTATGTACACATATACGTATGTATTTGAATTTTAAGTTCTTGAGAGGGTTCGATACAACAAAACATTTTAAGTAAAGAAAGTTCTTAGTGTTTGTAAATATGAGGTTGAGTTGGTGTGTTGCTTGAACTGTCAATGCATACACTCAAGTGTGTGCATCTATTCACATAAGAATCTCAGACAGAATTTTTAGAATGTCTTACAAAATGTTTACTGTGTCACTCATAGATTGGATTTGGAAAATCTGTGTCAATTTTTTTCTTTTTTTGTGCTTTCTCTGTGAAATCAAGTATTTCTAGATTTTTGTGCTAGTTTGTTGGTACATATAACCTAATGCACCTATGATGATAGGTACAAACAAGAATTCATAGTCAGGGTAAAAGAGCTTTAAGTTCTGCATTAATTCACCACAAATGTTCTCTTTTTCCTGGATTTTGATTGTACATTTACATCTGCTGGACAGCTGACCTTTATAATAGTGCATGATTTTTGTTCCCTGTCCCATATGCATGCCTGTATGTATGTATGTATGTATGTATGTATGTATGTATGTATGTATGTATGTATGTATGTATGCATGCATGCATGCATGTATGTATGTATGTATGTATGTATGTATGTATGTATGTATGTATGTTATCATTATTTAGTTTTAATTAAAAATTTCTTGCCAATAAAGAGCCAGTTTCTAACCAATTGCCAAGTCTTCATTGGAATTTCAACATCAGCAGGGTATTAGTGCATGTATGTGTGTATGTATGCAGAATGTGGAGTCTGTGCATGTGTAAATTTGTATGTTTTGTTTTAAATATGTATTCTCATGCATATAGTTTCATGTCTAGATATGTACCTATATACTTAAATGATAAACTTCTGGAAAATTTTACAAACTTTTATAGTTCCATTGATGGCTTGAATTTGTAGTCTTCAAGTTAGCTTTCTCCTTTCTAGTTGTGAAAGCTTAATTTCTCGCAATTGGTACTTAGGCAGTGTGTTATATATCCCAGGGCTCCAGTAATTACAGGTATAAATTTGAACTTGTAATCCAAGTAGAGTAACTATAAGTTTCTCGTTCTTTTTCACTGGTTTTTACCTTTATGTCTGTCTGTCTGTCTGTCAGTCTTTATTCAATTTTATTTTTAAGACTTTTGCCAATAGAGAAAGAGTCAGTTTTTAACCTAGATCCAAGGCTTCTTCATTGGAATTTCAACAACACCAACAGGATATTTTTGTATGAATGTATGTATATGTGCAGATGTGTATGCTTTGTTTTATGTATGTATTCTCTAGACATGCCCATATATACTTAAATGATAAACTTCTGGAAAGTTTAACAGATTTTTACATTTCCAGTGATGGCTTGGTTCTGTAGTTTTTGAATCAGCTTTCTCCTTTCTGGTTTTTTTTTAATGTGTGTGTTTATGTGTGTGTGAGAGAGAGAGCATGTGTGTGTGAGCATGCGTGTGTGGGTTTGGGTGGGTGGGTGCTTTGCAGAGATAAATGTATGCATAATATACAGTTGAATAGGCAATATATGCCCATCACCCACTGTTGTTAAGTGACTGTCTAAAGCAACTGATAAGAAACCCAATAAGTCTGTTAATCAGAAAATGGTCTGGCATGTCTATATCAATAGCTTTTCCGGCAACGTTTTATCTCCTGTCTGTTATATGTTAATTTCGCCCATGTGATGCCAAATATAAGGTGCTTCTCTAAGTTAGTGTAGTGACTAACCATCTCTATAATGATGAAGTATGTCATCTTTTTAATCCAGAAATGTTACATATAAAAGTTGCATGTCTCTGATGATTCAATATTATGCCTTGATTATGCAATTTATAACAACTACCTCATGTTAATGAAATGTGTGTAAGATGGTATAACAAAATTTCTTAAAAGCAATCTTTCATGTTTTGTTTTGTTTCCTACATGTATTCTGAGTAACATTTAAATCTGGGTCTCTTAACAAAGGATATAGTTGTGATGCATAAACTGAAATAAACATGGAGTTTAAGTACTGGTTATTTGTTGCACAATTTAAGTTTTAAATTGTATTAGATGAACCAACAACTATACATTGCCAACTCTCATCTGTCTCTGAGAAATATTGGACAGGAATAACACGACAGGTTTCTTTCAGATTCCATTGACCAAATTCATTCACTGAGTTTATAGCAGGATACACCTGCCCAAGGTGCCACATGGTGGATTTGAATCTGGAATCATGTAGTCAGGAGGCAAACTTCTTACGACATAACTATGTCTGTGCCTATATATATATATATATAGGCTGGGCAAAGTTCAGAGAGCTCCTACTCCTGCTGGCAACAAAGGGATCTCTCTCAGAGTGAAAGTGTTTGATACCAATGTGCAAACAGCTATGCTACATGGCAGTGAAACATAGGCTGTGACAGCCGAGGATATACATAAGATTGAAAGAAATGAGGCCAGTATGCTTCGCTGGATGTGCAATGTCAGTGTGTATGTTTGATAGAGTGTAAGCATCTTGAGAGAAAAGTTAAGCATAAGAGCTATCAGATGTGGTGTGCAAGAGAGACAACTATGCTGGTATGGTGATGGAATGCGTATGAATGAGGACAGCTGTGTAAAGAAGTGCTGATCTCTAACTATGGAGGGAACCTGTGTTAAAGGTAGACCCAGAAAAACATGGGATGATGTGGTGAAGCATGATCTTTGAACTTTGAACCTCACAGAGGCAATGACTAGTGACTGAGACTTTGGCAATGTGCTGTGCTTGAGAGGACCTGGCAAGCCAAGTGCACCCATGCTGGTGTCACGTAAAGAACACCTTTCGAGTATTGGGCCCTACATGGCAAAGTGGCTGAGTTCCTTTCGAGCACTGGACCTCATGGAGGCTAAGTGGCTGAATTCCTTTTGAGCTTTAGGCATCGATGAGGCAAAGTAGGTGAGTTCCTTTCGAGCATTGGTCCTCATGGAGGCAAAGTGGCAGAGTTCCTTTCGAGTGTTGGGCCTCATGAAAGCAATGACCAAGACCTTTGGCATTATGTTGTGTTTGAGAAGAAGACCTATCAAGCTGAGCAAAATTATAGTTATGGCAGATACTAATATCACACAAATTGGCACATGTGCTGGTGGCACATAAAAGTACCCCAGTGTCATGCAAATGGCACCCGTGTTGGTGACACGTAAAAGATCCCATTACACTCTTGGAGTGGTTGGTGTTAGGAAGGGCATCCAGCCTTAGAAACCATGCCTAATCATACTGGAGTCTAGTGCAGCCTTCAAGTGTGCCAGCCTGGCCAAACCATCCAACCTATACCAGCATGGACAATGGACATTAAATGATGATGATATATTTATTCTTTTACTTGTTTCAATCATTTGACTGCAGCCATGCTGGAGGACTGCCTTAAAAGGCTTTTTAGTTGAAGAAATTGAATCATAACTTACTATTTGTAAGCCTAGTACTTATTCTATTGATATCACATCATCATCATCATCATCGTTTAACGTCTGCTTTCCATGCTAACATGGGTTGGACGATTTGACTGAGGACTGGTGAATCGGATGGCTGCACCAGGCTCTAATCTGATCTGGCAGAGTTTCTACAGCATTCCCTATTTCTGGCGAGGATGTAGTCGATTTGGCTAGTGTGTCTGCCGGAACGGTAGGTGACTAGGTGACAGGCAGGTTTCCTGAAGTTGGTATTGCAAATCATAAGATCATTATATATATATATATATATATATATATACATACATATACATATATATTTACACACACATTATACTCTATTTTAAATAAACTGAAAGGCAGCCCGTCCTTAACATGGCTGTTTAGTATACTAGAAATAGCAGTTATTAAACATACAAAATAACCACTATTCTGAACTTATATGTTGCAAAGGGGGGATAAAAAAGTCCTCTGTAGTATATTAGGAGGCAAGATTAATTGATGGCACCTGAAAACAAATTGAGGGAAAAAAATAACTCCGAGGTGGGGAAGGGAATTTCCGAGGTGCAAGTTGACCCACCAAAATTGTTTTGTCTGTCTGTCTGTCTGTATGTATGTATGTATGTTGACTAACTGCAGGTTTGCAAAGTTCTGGCAATGAAGCCGAAGAGAGTTGTTTCCCTTGTATAATATATTAGGAGGTTATGTATGTCTATATGCATATATGCATTTGTTTCGTAAACTACATGAGTATGTGACATTGGCAAGTCGTAAAAACGACGAAATGTGCAGCACCTTGCTCTCGTGGTCATTTTCAGGAAAGTCTTTAGAGATTTTTTCTCAGAAGAAAACTGCAGCTTTTGGCTTTTCAACCATACTCATATATCAAGTATGTCATACATAAAGATATATATGTTTATGCATATATGTGCGATTCTGTGTGTGTACTTGTATATGTGTGTGTGTCTTCGCGTTGACACTACTTCAGTACTCTTTTACACGTTTCAGTATTGACTGCGGCCATACTGGAACACCGCCTTTAGCCGAAGAAATCGACTCCAGGCCTTATTCTTTGTAAGCCTAGTACTTATTCTATCCGTCTCTTTTGCCGAACCGCTAGGTTTTGGGGACATAAACACGCCAAGGTCGGCTGTCAAGCGATGGTGGTGGTGGTGGTGGTGGTGGTGGTGGTGGTGGGTTTGGGAAACACGCACAAAGACCCCCCCCCATATATATATATATATATATATATATATATATATATATATATATATATATATATATATACCACGGGCTTCTTTCAGTTTCCGTCTATCAAATACACTCACAAGGCTTTGGTCGGGCCAGGGTTATAGTAGAAGACACTTGCCCAAGGTTTCACGCAGGGGTACTGAACCCAGAACCATGTGGTTGGGTAGCAAGCTTCTGACCACACTGCCACGCCCGTGGAGAAATTATTTATATCTTCTGTTAATAAAATGCCTGGCAACAGTTTGATGTATAAAGAATAGAATGCTTTACTTCTAAAACCATGTAAGGTTACATCTGGCTGTACAACGCTGCCTTAGAAGTCTTGTTCAACTTATACTGGTACGGATAAAGCAGACATAGAAACATTAATGATGATTATTAGGAAAAATATTAAGGGCACTAAAATAAAAACAATAATAAAACTGAAGTGAAGAACGAATATATAGTGCGTGTGTTTATTTGGCAAGTAAAAAAATGACTGTCCCGAAATATAACAGTATTAAGGATTAGGGATCCTTTTTAAAACGGGGGCCACATTTTTCATTAACGAAACACTTTGAAACTTGGAACACTGGTAGAATGTGTCATATAAAACATCTTTTTCTCTTAGTCTTCTTAAAAAAAAAAAGAAATCCATAAATTATTCCATGTTAAAGTTGTCGTATTTCTGTAATTTCAACCAATCACTGACGTCCATTCAGCCGATATACATTAAGTGCCGACTACATAAACAAACGATTCTGAAACAATTAACCCTAACCCTAACCCTAACTCTAACCCTAACCCTAACTCTAACCCTAACCCTAACCCTAGGGTTAGGGTTAGGGTTAGGGTTAGGGTTAAAGCAAATTTAAAATGAAAAAAGCAAATAAAACGAAGAATCGTTTGTTTATGTAGTCGGCACTTAATGTATATCGGCTGAATGGACGTCAGTGATTGGTTGAAATTATCGAAATAAGACAATTTTTTACATGAAATAAATTCGAATACAAAAATATTTTTCTGTTCTATAACACAAAATAGATAAGTATACGAAGTTTGAAAGTCTTTCGGTACCAAAAACACTAGGTAAAACATTAATGAAAAATGTGGCCCTCGTTTAAAAAAGATCCGGATTAGCTAATATTATTAACTGGCTGGCTAAATAAGGGAGATAACTGGGAAAACAATTCCATAGATAAATGTTACTCTTACTTTATAGTTGTTAGATTAGCAGTAAAAAGACATCTTCGTTGATTTAACGTCCCCTTTACCATGCTTGAATGGAGTTTATTTAGGCAGATTTTCTATGGCTGGATATCCTTCCTGTTGACAACCCTTACCTTTTTTCAAGTAAGGTAATATTTCCCTACCGTCAGACATATTTTCATAGAATATTGGAAATGAATGACACAACAATCACATGAGGTCAAGATAAAGAGACACAAACATACAAGATGCATGCACGCGTGTGCACACACGCACACATCAGGATGCTTCTTTCAATTTCTTTACAAGGCTTTGTTGGCCTGGGGCTATTGTTGAAGACACTTGACTAACCAAACTTGGAATTACGTGGTTGTGAAGCAAACTTCTTAACCCTATATCTAACAGTTAAAACCATGGTCCGCCAAACGAACCATCCTGTCCCATAGTAAGTGAAGCTCCCCCATACAATGCAAATATTGGTCAGTGTAAGTTATGTTTAAAAGAATCATTAACCATTCTTTGCCTTCACAACTCGTCGTTACTCAATAGATTCTCTGATGTTATTTATTCTTGTAAACATTTATTTTGCCTACACCTTCATCATCATCATCATCGTTTAACGTCCGCTTTCCATGCTAGCATGGGTTGGACGATTTGACTGAGGACCGGTGAAACCAGATGGCCACACCAGGCTCCAATCTGATTTGGCAGAGTTTCTACAGCTGGATGCCCTTCCTAACGCCAACCACTCAGAGAGTGTAGTGGGTGCTTTTACGTGCCACCGGCACGAAGGCCAGTCAGGGGGTTCTGGCAACGGCCACGCTCGAAATGGTGTATTTTACGTGCCACCTGCACAGGAGCCAGTCCAGCAGGACTGGCAACGAACTCGCTCGAATGTCTTTTCACGTGCCACTGGCACAAGTGCCGTTGGTAACGGTCACGCTCAATTGGTGCTATTTATGTGCCACCGGCACGAAGCCAAGCAGCTGGTGCTCTGGCAACGATCAAGCTCGGACAGTGCTCTTAGTGAGTTACTAGTATGGTGCCAACACGATTTCGCTTTCGCTTGCCCCAACAGTTCTTCTCAAGCCGAGTTTAGTGTTCAATGAAGACGTTGGCATGGGTGCCAGTCTACAAATTTAGTTCGATTTTGATTTCGATTTCACTTGCCTCAACAGGTCTTCGCAAGCAGAGTTTAGTATCCAAAGAAGGAATGTTACACATAAGTAGGCTGGCTACATCCCTGGCAAGGCCTTGGATTTTGGTCTATCCCTGGCTCTGGCAGAGGCCTTGGATTTTGGTCTCACTTGGCTTGCTTGGTCTTCTCACGTGCAGTATATTTCCAAAGGTCTCGGTCAGAAGTTATTGCCTCGGCGAGGCCTAAAGTTCGGAGGTCGTGCTTCACCACCTCATCCCAGGTCTTCCTGGGCCTGCCTCTTTCACGGGTTCCCTCAACCGCTAGGGTGTGGCACTTTTTCACACAGCTATCATCATCCATTCTCGCCACATGTCCATACCAGCGCAGTTGTCTCTCTTGCACACCACAACTGATGCTTCTTAGGTTCAACTTTTCTCTCAAGATACTTACACTCTGTCGGGTATGCACACTGACATTACTCATCCATCGGAGCATACTGGCTTCATTCCTTGCAAGCTTACGCATGTCCTCAGCAGTCAAGGCCCATGTTTCACTGCCATGTAGCATGGCTGTTCATACACATGCGTCATACAGTCTGCCTTTTACTCTGAGCGAGAGGCCCTTTGTCGCCAGCAGAGGTAAGAGCTCTCTGAACTTTGCCCAGGCTATTCTTATTCTAGCAACAACACTTTCAGCGCACCCTCCCCCACTACTAACTTGGTCACCCAGATAGCGGAAGCTATCAACTACCTCTAGTTTTTTTCCCCTGGAATGAGACAGAAGTTGTTTTCTGCATATTTTCAGTGTTTATTGCACCTGAACATCTGTCACATACAAAAACTAACTTCCTAGTTAACCTGCCTTTGATATTGTTGCACCTCTTATGTGTCCATAGCTTGCACTGGTGATTTGGCAATTAGTGCAAGGTCATCAGCATAGAGGAGCTCCCAGGGGCAACCTGTCTTGAATTCCTCTGTTATCGCCTGGAGGACAATGATAAATTGGAGGGGGCTGAGGACAGAACCTTGGTGGACCCCTACCTCTACCCAGAATTCTTCATTGTACTCGTTGCCAACCCTCACCTTACTGACAGTGTCCCTGTACATGGCTTGCACAGCTCTCACTAACCACTCATCTATCCCTAGTTTCCTCATTGACCACCAGATAAGGGGATCGGGGGACCTTGTCAAAGGCTTTCTCCATGTCAACGAAAGCCAGGTACAGAGGTTTATCCTTGGCTGGGTATTTCTCCTGCCGCTGTCTTACCAGATATATAGCATCAGTAGTGCTTTTCTCCTCTATTCAATTTCATACCCCACCTTTACCATAACATCCCCTTCCAATACCAACCCGATTCCTTTGTCCCACTAACAACTACTCTTAACCACTTCTCACCCCTCTTAGCTACTGAGCCAGTCAACTTATTTCCCCCAAATAATAACAAGTCCTTTTCACTTTCTCAGTCTTTAACTCTATAGCCTTCATACAAACTATCACAAAGGTCATCATTCACATACTAGCTCTGCTACTAACACTAGCCTCATTATTAACCCTAACCCTAGAATTTCTTTTTTCCTCTCACTACTCTCTATCTATATACTCCCAACTCCTCTTCCTAACACACTTAGTTCTCCACAAAATCATTCCATCTTTAAGCTCCATCCTGTCAACACCTCAAATGTAAAACTCTCCTCTGAAGATGGAAGTGGTGTTATGCTTGTAATGGATCCAAGCAACTATCATTATTCCAGACCACCAAGCCCCCAGAAACAGCTTGTTGGACTTGTAAAACTCTACCCATTTAACTCCTGATAACATCTGTATTCTGTAAGTTGGACTATTTTATATCCATACACGTGTAAAATCTTTGTATGAAATTTATTTAATATTCCGTATAAATCAATTTGCCCAACTTGCTTGCCATTACGTTTACTCTTATACCTGCACAAGATCAAATCTCTTGAGCATATCAAAGTGTATTCCATATAGAGAACACCTGACTCTAACTTATAAACTGTATGTATGTATGTGTGTGTGTATGTATGTATGTATGTATGTATGTATGTATGTATGTATGTATGTATGCATGCATGCATGCATGCATGTATGTATGTATGTATGTATGTATGTGTGGATGTATATATATATATACATACATATATAAACATATAGCTCCAGTGAGAATAGCAAATGGATGTTTTCTTCTGGCTGACACCGCTTCTATTCATAAGCATTGGGCAGAACATTTTTCTGCATTTTTGAATAGACCATCATCTGTTGACATGAGGATGATAGAAAAAATTGAACACCTTCCAGTTATAGAAGAGATGGCATTTGAACCAACTCTAAATGACATTTATTTAGCTGTGAATAAACTGAATAACAATAAGTTTCCAGGGTCTGTTGGAATCTGTGCAGAAGTCTTGAAATATGGGGGTGACAAAATATTTGAACTCTTAAATATATTTATTTGTCACTGTTGGAGAACTGAGTAAGTGCCTCAAGACTGGATTGATGCCATTTTAGTCTTTGTATAAATCGGGGCCAAAGGATCTGTGTGGTAATTTCGTGGGATTTCTTTGCTGCATCGAGAGAAACTGATCTGACTGTATAGAGACCTTGCCTATGAATGTTCTTCACTTGGAGCTTGAAGCACATTATTCCTTTCTTCTTTCCATGATGGTATTCTTTTCACTTCAAGAATCTTTGAACAGATCTCAGGGCTGCTTGGATCACAGTTAATAGCAATGAAACCATTTTTGATACAACAGTCTACCACATCCTGAGCAACAGTCTTAGTGTGAATTGTCCGAAGATCTCTGACAAATTTCTGGATTACGGAAGTCGAATGATGAAGATCAGGAACTACTGAAGTCTTTGGATTTCGATTTCCAGTCATCTTCTGCTCTGAAAGTTCTCTAGTCTCAACAAATTTGGTCTAGATTTCATTGCAGAGCTTATATTACTTCAACTAAGGACATTCGCAGTATGGTTTGTGGCATTTACATTCTTCTTCATTTGATTAGATTTCTTATTACTGTGCAGCACATGTTCATGACAAAATTTGGCTTGCACAGAGAGAATATCCAATTTCTCCGCCTTGGTAAGGTTCCTAGGTCAATTTTTTTCATGAAACTCTCCACAGATTTGAGAAATTCATTATCTACAACCTTATGCTTCTTCTTGACATTTCCCTGTCTTTTGTTTTTTCTTGGCTCCAAAACATGATCTTCAACTTGGCCCTTTTCTACATTTCTTTTCATAACTTTTGATCTGGAGGGGAGAGAAAAATAATTAATGGTGCAAAATAGGTCTCAGTTATTATTATTTTTTGTCACACAGAAATCTGTTTTTTTTTTTACTCAGAAATCAATTTTTTTTTCAATTACCTAGCACTTCACTTGTTAGCATTTTTAAATGCAAAATCTTGTTGTACCTTGACATTTCAGGTTGATATTTGGGTGCTTGTATAAATTAAAGCAAAGCCAAAACAAAAATAACAACAACAACAACAACAACAAAATAGTTTTTAGATTTATATTCTTTCATATAAAAATGGAAAATAAGAATTGAACATAATATAAGAACAGCATTAAAAAATATAGATATATACATACATACATGAATCCTGATGTGAACTTTTATGTTGAAACATACATATAAATTTTGTATTTGAGAATGGTATATGACAATGATTTTTAACTTTGGTACTAGGACTCTTAATTTGTAAAGCAAGTTGATCTTGGATACAGGCAAAGTTTATGCTGATAGAATTTGGACTCAGGACATAAAGAAACACATTTAAATGTCACAAAACCTTTAGTCTGACTGTTATTATTTCATCAGTGCATCAAGC